>NW_026889290.1:0-12760 GCF_032173495.1 Musca vetustissima
TTTATGTAAGGGATTGGGTACCTGTTAGTATTTCTGATTTTGTTTCTTCGGTGACCTATAGTAGAATTTAGTGAAGATTATTTTATCCATTTGATATTAATATCCTTCCATGACATTTAAGACGAAATTTTTGGTCATTTTCGAAAAAGGTAAAAAAATTACCAAAAATATTTTTACTTTTTGCATATCCCCAAAATTTGTAAGGCATTTTCATGTTCGGTGACATATAATAGGTTTTCCGAATATTTTATCCATTGCTACAATGAAATATACCAAATAGAATTTAATGGAGAATATTTTGATTTTTTCCATTGACATCAACATCCTACAATGAAATTTAATACGAAATTTTAGGTAATTTTTAAAAAAGGTAAATAAATGACCGGTGACTTAAAATAATTTGATTTTTTATTGTAATGACCGAAATTGGTAAGCATTTTTCTCTGGTACCTATTAGAGTTTCAAATTTCTCTTCTTCGAAGACCCATAGTAAAATTAATGGTTTTTGGTCATTTTGGTAACTTTTTCCGAAATGACCCAAATTTTCCTTTTAAATGTCATGGAAGGATGTTGATGTCAATGGATAATATATTCTCCATTAAATTCTACTATTAGTCACCGAAGAAACAAAATCGGAAAACCTAATAGGTCCGCATGCAAATGCCTTACAAATTTCGGGTATATAAATAATAGAAATATTTTTGGTATTTTTTTGCCATTTTTTGAAAATGACCCAAAATTTCGTATTAAATGTCATTGTAGGATAGCGATGTCAAGGAAGAAAATATTCTCCACTTCATTCTACTATAAGTCACCGAAGAAAGGAAATCTGGAAATCTAATAGGTATATATTAAAAACGATGTATAATTTTCGGTATATAATTAAAAATTCGGGTTTTTGGTCATTTTTGTACGTTTTTTTCCGAAATGACCCAAATTCTCCTTTTAAATGTCATGGAAGGATATTGATGTCAATGGATAAAATATTCTCCATAAAATTCTACTATAGGTCGTCGAAGAAGCGAAATTTGAAACTCTAATAGGTACCAGAGAAAAATGCTTACCAATTTCGGCCAATAAAAAATCAAATTATTTTTGGTCATTTATTTACCTTTTTTAAAAATTACCTAAAATTTCGTATTAAATTTCATTGTAGGATGTTGATGTCAATGGATAAAATATTCTCCATTAAATTCTATTATATGTCACCGAAGAAACAAAATCGGAAAACCTAATAGGTCCGCATGAAAATGCCTTACAAATTTTGGGTATATAAAGAGTAAAAATATTTTTGGTAATTTTTTTACCTTTTTCGAAAATGACCAAAAATTTCGTATTAAATGTCATGGAAGGATATTGATGTCAATGGATAAAATAATCTTCACTAAATTCTACTATAGGTCACCGAAGAAACAAAATCGGAAAATCTAACAGGTACCCAAGAAAATGCCTTACATATAAAGAGTAAAAATATTTTTGGTCATTTTTTACCTTTTTCGAAATTAACCCAAAATTTCGTATTAGGTGCCATTACAGGATGTCGATGTGAAGGAAGAAAATATTCTCCACCAAATTCTGCTAAGAGTCATCAAAGAAGCGAAATCTGTAAATTTTGCCGCTATCGATGAAAATAGGATATTAAATTTGGGTATATGATTGAAAGTACTATTTTTGGTCATTTTTGCACCTCTTTCGAACATGACCCAAAAATTTCCCATAAAATGTTATTTTACGAGGTTGATGTCAATGGTGAAAATATTCTCCATAGAATTTCACTATATGTCTCCGAAAATCCGAATTCTCTACGAATTATATATATCCAAGGAAAATCCATTAACATATTGGCATGTAATAATAAAATAGGTTGATCAATTTTATTTTTGAAACATTTGTTGCTCAACATAACCCGGCAACATTTTTGTTTAGCAACATAGTTCAAAATCTCTTTAGCACATCCTTTGTCAACATAGAAAATCTGTGAAACATTCCACCGCCAGCAAAAACATCCTTTCGCAACATTGTCAACTTTCCAACATAGAATTGTTGCCAAGGCAAATGCGTGAGGTTGCAGAGCGATATGTTGCCATAGGGAGTCTTAGCAACAGAAAAATACGTTTTTGAGTTGCTAAAAACATCAACACTGCAACATGACCCTTAACATCGACCCAACGAAGTCACACACATGTTGGTATAACAGCTGATGTGATTAACAACTGATGTTTAGTTACAAATATTCGCCGGGTATGGAACATACAATTTCATTTACCTAAAAGTATGCAACATGTATCCGATTGAACAATCGGAAAATAAGGAATATTTTTAGAACTAACATTAGGACCGGAGATTTAAAAAATACGTGGGATAAAAAAACAGAACAGCTGGATTGAAAAAAAATCTTTTTTAAGGACCAAAAATAGACGTGGATTTTTAAAAAATATTTTTCGGGGCCAAAAATTAACGTGGATTTATTATAAATATTTTTTTTCGGGTCCTACCAAAGGCGTGGATTTTTTATAAATATTTTTTTCGGGTCCTACCAAAGACTTGGATTTTTTATAAAAAATTTTTCGGGTCCTACCAAAGGCGTGGATTTTTTAAACATATATTTTATCAGGACACACATTTTAAAAAATTTTTCAGTCATCTGTTTTTCAGATTCCTAATTGCAGTGCCAAAACTAACCTCTGCGTTACTTTAAAAATTCTAATTAAAAACAAAAGCTTACCAAAGCCAAATGGAACACCCCTTGGGGCCAAAAAAATTTATTGACTGTACTCCGATTGCCATTCGACATGGTGACGTGGCGTGTTAACGGAAATTACATTTTGTAACGCAGTTTTATTTTTTGGTTCAAGTACTCCGAGAAGAAAAAAAAAACAACACCAAAAACAGAAACAAAGAAGCATGAAACTCAATTTAATTTGGTACATTACAGTCATGAAATTATTTTGCATTTCAGGTTGCATGCCGCACACACACACACCAACACACTCCTTTACACATGGACACGCAGTGACTCCATGTTTACAACAATATACTACCGAAGCCACAACATTTGTGGCCGCTTGCCCTCGACTCAACTATAAAAGGTGTTACCCTCGGAGCTGGCTGACAGTGGTGCTGTGTGGTATTTTAGTTACAGCTGTTCGTGTTCGAACAAAAAAAATCGCCGGCATTGAGGGTCATGTGGCGGTCCTGTATGGAAACGAGGAGCTGATTTTCAAAAACAAATTCGTGTGAAAAATGTTAACACGATTTATTACATTTTCTCTACGAAATCTACATTCCATAGCATGTGAAGAATATTTGAGACGGGATGCGGGTTGGTGGAGGGGGAAGAAGAGGACACCCGCTATCGTGGGATATTGCTATGCACCACAGTTGCATTAGTTAAGCCATGGAATAGAGTTGAACGTTAGAGTAAATGCAGTAGAAACCACTAAAGCAGGTGGTTTTAACACATTCGTATACACTCACACACACATATATATATATATATATATATATAGCTGCGGTGACTTTGACACTCACTGACAGCACAATCTCAGATGAGCTAGCTAGCCCGTGGAGTTATTGCTGGCATTTTTTTCAGTACGCTGTGATAAATTTCGTGTACATCGAAAGTTATATAGGGACTTTGGTGCACCATTTACCTCAAATCGGACGAAAATATATACGGGAGCTATATCTAAATCTGAACCGATTTTCACGAAACCTTGCACACATCATTCTAGGCTTAGTTCAGTACGCTATGCCAAATTTCATGCAAATCGAAAGATATTTAGGGACTTTGGAGCACCATTTACCTTAAATCGGACGAAAATATAGATGGGAGCTATATTGAAATCTGAACCGATTTCCATGAAACTTAGTACACATCATTCTGGACATAATTCAGTACCCTATGCCAAATTTCATGCAAATCGAAAGATATACTGGGACTTTGGTGCCCCATTTACCTTAAATCGGACGAAAATATAAATGGGAGCTATATCTAAATCTGAACCGATTTGCATGAAACTTGGCACACATCATTCTAGGCTTAGTTAAGTAAGCTGTGCCAAATTTCGTGCAAATCGAAACATATATAGCGACTTTGGTGCCCCATTTACCTTAAATCGGACGAAAATATATGTGGGAGCTATATCTTAATCTGAACCGATTTCCATGAAACTTAGCACACATCATTCTAGACTTAGTCCAGTAAGCTGTGCCAAATTTCGTGCAAATGGAAATATATATAGGGTCTTTGGTGCACCATTTACCCTAAATCGGGCGGAAATATATATAGGAGCTATATTGAAATCTGAACCGATTTCCATGAAACTTAGTACACATCATTCTGGACATAATTCAGTACCCTATGCCAAATTTCATGCAAATCGAAAGATATACTGGGACTTTGGTGCCCCATTTACCTTAAATCGTAGGAAAATATATATGGGAGCAATATCTAAATCTGAACCGATTTCCATGAAACTTGGCACACATCATTCAAGGCTTAATTCAGTACGCTATGCCAAATTTCGTGCAAATCGAAAGATATATAGGGGCTTTGGTGCACCATTTACCTTAAATCGGACGAAAATATAGATGGGAGCTATATCTAAATCTGAACCGATTTCCATTAAACTTGGCACACATCATTCTAGACTTAATTTAGAACGCTATGCCAAATTTCGTGCAAATCGAAAGATATTTAGGGACTTTGGTGCACCATTTACCTAAAATCGGACGAAACTGTATATGGGAGCTATATCTAAATCTGCACCGATTTTTAGGAAACTTAGCACACATCATTCAAGGCTTAATTCAGTACGCTGTGCCAAATTTTGTGCAAATCTAAAGATATTTAGGGACTTTGGTGCACCATTTACCTTAAATCGGACGAAAATATAGATGGGAGCTATATGTGTATATGATTCTATACATTTTCTCAAAAGGAGCCATGTGTCTATCTCGTTTCCCTTAAAATATTTTCCCACAGTGCGTATTATGTATGTCACCACTCATACGCCAAGTGCTACCATTGACATAAAATTGATTTTTATCCCTTCTCGAAATTAATACCCCATTTTATGGCAACTCAATTAAATTTGAACAACTTAAGACTCTCATCATTTGAAATTGCCAAAAAATAATTAATCTCCGACAAATCTGCCATAAATAGTATCTGCCTTAAAATAATTTTCCCTTCCACCCCAGACCTACTTCGGGTGTACCCTTATAATAACATTTGCCTTTTTCATTCATAATTGAATTTGTGTTAAGTGTGGTTTAATTTTTATTGAAATTGAATACCCAAACCGAGTAGATTTTGCCATGGCAACAACAACAACGACAACAACGACGACAACAAAAACTAGAAATTATGCAAATTAAGAGAGGTGATAATTTTTGTGGTTGACACCGAAAAATTAAAGTGAAAATTAAATTAGAGAGAAAGGGAGAGGGAGACAGCTTCGCCATGACTGGAAGTTTAGTGCTGGTGAATGTGTGAAAATTTCGGTTTGAAAAATTCAATTAGTTTTGACACAAATAATTACCACAAGGCGGTAATGGGAAATTTAGTGCGGTAAGATGTTTTCTAAAGGAACTAAAGGATTTTGTGGAATAGATTCGGAGAAAATTATTTCTCAGTTTTTATTTTGCAATAACCTTGAAAAAGAAAATACATGAGAAGCTCTTTCCGAATAATGAACAATTTTGTTTAGATCCTTTAGGGTGCGTATGATTGTTGTCAGCACTTATACGCACTATAGAACCTAGGGTGCGTATGATTATTGTCAGCACTTATACGCACTGTAGTACTGCTTTCATTATTTTAATTTTAAATTTGCGTTGTTTACAGTCTCAATTTTATTTAAAATTCGATTTACACAAATCGATAATGACTCCCAACATTTATCAATAACTGTGACTGTTGTCAAATATGTCGCATTGAGGTTATGTAATGTTGAAGCTTGGTATGTTCCAAGTATCTGACCCACCATCAATTATGTAAATGACCATATTTGTTGTTTCTGTTATTGTGTTGCTTCACATACCACCACCACCACCACATCATTCAAATTAAAATTGAGAGAACCATTTTCCACCATGATTTTCAATTTGGGGAAAATACAAAACCAGTTTTTAATTGCTGGTAATTCGATGGGTCCGCAGTTGGCGTTTCGTTAAAATTATATTGTATGTCATTTGCTGTTGGTCAATTACAATTTTGAGAGCCACCAATTGAGTAGGAACTAAATGGGTATCGAATTACTAAACAGGATATTTATATTTTCCGTTTTGGGCGCCATCAATCAGGGAAATGTGTTTTGGTTGAGGTGTCAATGGCCGGGGAATTTATTGTTTCAATAAAATTTGCAATTTTGAATGGGTTTTGTGCAGGACATCATGTGTGGAGAAATAATTACAAAATAATTTGGAAAATAAAATCACAGAAAAATATTCGCCCAAAAATATGCACTGAAATATATTTTCAAAAAATCCGTCCGTGCACTGACAAATATTTTCAAAAAATCCGTGCCTATAAATATACCCTAAAACTTATTTTTAAAGAATCCACGCCTATAAATATACCCTAAAAATTATTTTTAAAAAATCCACGCCTATAAATATACCCCGAAAAATATTTTTTTATACCCTTCACCACACTGTGGTACTGGGTATTATGTCTTTGTGCATATGTTTGTAACAGGCAAAAGAAAACGTGATCGACACATGGTTCCGTTTGAGAATATGCATAGAACCACTTTCTGAGTCGATTTATGCATGTCCGTCAATCCGTCCGTCTGTAGATGTTAAATTGTAAATAAAGTACAGGTCGCATTTATCATTCGATTTGGATGAAATTTGGCACAAGTCACTTATTTGGCCCAAGGACGAATCCTGTTGAAATTGGGAAAAATCGGTTCAGATTTAGATATGGCTCTCATATATATTTTCGTACGATTTATGGTAAATGAGGCACCAAAGTCTCTATATGTCCTTCGATTTGCACGAAATTTGGCATAGAGTACTGAATTAGGTCCTGAATGATGTGTGCCAAATTTCGAGAAAATCGGTTCAGATTTATATATAGCTCCCATATATATTTTCGCCCGATTTATGGTAAATGTGCAACAAAGCCCTTAAATATCTTTCGATTTGCACGAAATTTGGCACATGCTAATGAATTAAGTCTAGAATGCCGTGTGCCTAATTTCGAGAAAATCGGTTCAGATTTAGGTATAGCTCCCATATATATTTTCGTCCGATTTAAGGTAAAGGGGGCACCAAAGCCCTTAAATATCTTTCGATTTGCACGAAATTTGGCACATGCTACTGAATTAAGTCTAGAATGCCGTGTGCCGAGTTTCGAGGAAATCGGTTCATATTTAGATATAGCTCCCCTATATATTTTCGTCCGATTCAAGGTAAATGAGGCACCAAAGTAACTAAATATCTTTCGATTTGCACGAAATTTGGCACAGCGTAATGAATTAGGACCAGAATGATGTGCACCAAGTTTCGAAAAAAATCGGTTCAGATTTAGATATAGCTCCCTTACATATATTTTCGTCCGATTTAAGGTAAGAGAGGCACCAAAGTGCCTATATGTCCTTCGATTTGCACGAAATTTGGCATAGAGTACTGAATTAGCTCTAGAATGATGTGTGCCAAGTTTCGTGAAAATCAGTTCAGATTTATATATAGCTCCCATATATATTTTCGTCCGATTTAAGGTAAATGAGGCACCAAAGTCCCTATATATCTATCGATGTGCACGATATTTTGCATAGTGTATTGTATTGAGTCTTAAATGATGTGTGCCAAGTTTCGAGAAAATCGGTTCAGATTTATATATAGCTTCCATATATATTTTCGTCCGATTTAAGGTAAATGAGGCACCAAAGTCCCTATATATCTTTCGATTTGAACGAAATTTGGCACAGCGTAATGAATTAGGCCTAGAAATATGTGTGTTAAGTTTCGAGAAAATCGGTTCAGATTTAGATATAGCTTCTATATCTGACCAAATAAAAAAAATTTAGTATCGGTTGCAGAATGACATGTTTATAGATCCAATTTCATTTTACTGGTATTTTAAAAATGCGACTTCTCTTAGGATTCATCTTTTGAATACACCCAAAGTGGTGAAGGGTATCATATTGTCGGCTCCGTCTGACTTTACTACTTTCCTTACTGGTTTTAACATATCCACGCCTATAAATATACCCTGAAAAAATATTTGTTTATTCTTTTTTACCATTAATCTGTCATTATCCTTCGAATCGCTGCACTTTACATATGAAACTTCACGTGTCATATCTGCATGGTTTGTGTTTTACCTTTATTGGCAACACGTCGATTAACCTCCACGTTGCCTATGAGCCAGCTCTCCTGTCTCCCACCTCCCCTGAGTTCAATTTAGCTGATGACTTTAATCCTCATAGTGCTCAACTTCAAGTTTTTCCGTCATTCTTTCTGTTTTTCCTTTACAGAGTTAAGCAATCGTTTCGAAGAGCTCTTCACGTGCTTTTGATTGTCATCGAGGGTGCTCAGATACGTTGGAGGTTTTTTTTGCTTTCCACAACGGGGAAAAATGCGATTTTCAAATCAAATTAAAATTGTAATTTGATTGGCTGCCACATATATCCTTAGAAGGGAATTTTAAATATGATACTTCAATATTGAAATTCCCTTTCCGTTCATATTTCATTTTGAATTTTTTTGTGTTTGCTATTTATTTGAAAAAAAAAATTCTAATTATATTTTATGATTATCACAACGCACAAAATGTTATCCTTGAATTATTTCATATCCTTCAGTTATTTTTGTTACATTACAATTCATGTTTGTTTTTTGTCTCCTCTTGTTGTTGTTGCTGCTGCTGCCGTTGTCCTGCTTTAAAGTGGAATTTGTGTCTTTGATCCTTAATGAAAGTCATTCAATTCGTTGTTATCTTAAGGATGCAGACGGTTATGTTTTTCGTTGTTGTTGTTATTCTGTCTCTCGCATATTTACCTGAGTCCTTTATTTTGTTTACAACCTTTCAGAAATGAAGATGAAAGCGAAGTGGATCTTGTTAAAGGGAAATTCATAAAAATGGTAAAGGGTGTGTAGAATAGGTTTGAATAATTGAGATTTGTCAACAATAATTTTTACTGCATATTTATAGGCGTGGATTAAAAAAATCCAGGCATATTTTTAGGCGTGGATTTTTTAAAACTATTTTTCGGGGCATATTTTTAGGCGTGGATTTTTATACCCTACACAACTATGTTGTCAGGGTATTATAGCTTTGTGCAGCCCCAAAAGTTTGTAACGCCGCGAAATATTGGTCCTAGACCCACCTTTAAGTATACCGATCGTCATATCTCGACTAGCTGAGTCGATCTAGACATGTGTGTCCCTCCGTCCGTCCGTCTGTCCATTATATATTGTAAACACTATACAGGCCACAGTTATGGACCAATCTTCCCGAAATTTTGCATGTAGGATGGGTTCTGCCCAATGAAGACCCCTATTGTTTTGGTAAAGATCGGTTAATATCTTGGGGATGAAATGGATCAAATACTTAATTGTTATCGTTTTTTTCTGGTCGCTCTAGAGGCCGCATTTATGACCCAAACATCGCGAATTTTGACATAGAGAAGGGGATCGGGCCAAAGAATAAGCATGTCTGTTTTGATAAGGATCGGTCAATATTTAGCGGGTCAAATGGACCATGACTTTTGTGTGAAAAAATACAAAATTTGTATTTTATAGCGTATAGATTCACACCTGAAGGACATAGACCCGAAAAGTTGTTGGTATATACAAGGGCAGTGGTAGGCCTTTAAATTGATACCAATTATATGGTCGTATGTGCTCAGATGTGGGAGTTACACTTAAAGATTTACAGGTCCTTATGTATTCAGATATTATTTAGTAACCCTTTACCACACTAGAGGGCGGAATAGCGCTGATCACTTTAAAATGTTCCATGAAGTTCCAGTTATGGTCATGGATAACGCCTATAATTTTCGGTGACGACCAGATGATTATATTGTGATGAAGTGGACCGAAAACTTTATTTTTTGTGTTTCTTCGAGTCGATCTATAGGCCACAATTGAAAGACGAACATCCCAACAAGACCCACGTTGAAGGGAATCTAGACAAATAATATTCGGAAAATTTGTCAGTGTAAGGAAGAGGTTCTGTTGATCTCTAATCGGGCAAGGGGTGCAAATATCACGAAATATTGCCTCGGAATAAAAATCCGCAGAAATTGGAGTTCCGTGGTGGTTGTGTAGGGTATCCTATGGTCGGCCCCGTCCGACTATACTGCTCCGCTCACTGGTTATTTTAGTATTTCTAGTTTTAAACTATTTTCCTGAGCATATTTATAGGCCTGGATTTCTTAAACATATTTTTATGAGCATATTTATAGGCGTGGATTTTTTAAACTTATTTTTCTGAGCATATTTATAGGCGTGGATTTTTTAAAACGTTTTTCGGGCCATATTTATAGGCTTGGATTTTTTAAAACTATTTTTCGGGGCATATTTATAGGCGTGGATTTCTTAAACCTATTTTTCTGAACATATTTATAGGCGTGGATTTCTTAAACATATTTTTCTGAGCATATTTATAGGCGAGGATTTCTTAAACCTATTTTTCTGAACATATTTATAGGCTTGGATATCTTAAAACTTATTTTCTGAGCATATTTATAGGCTTGAATTTTTTTAATCTATTTTTCGGGGCATATTTATATGCGTGGATTTCTTTAACTTATTTTTCTGAGCATATTTATAGGCGTGGATTTGTTTAAACTAATTTTTCTGAGCATATTTATAGGAGTGGATTTCTTAAAATTATTTTTCTGAGCATATTTATAGGCGTGGATTTCTTAAACCATTTTTTTTCGGAGCATATTTATAGGCCTGGATTTCTTAAACTTATTTTTTCTGAGCATATTTATTGGCCTGGATTTCTTAAACTTATTTTTCGTGGCATATTTATAGGCGTGGATTTCTTAAACTTATTTTTCGAGGCATATTTATAGGCGTGGATTTCTTAAACTTATTTTTTGAGGCATATGTGTAGGGGTGGATTTTTTTTTTAATTTTTTTTTAACTGACCCATCATTCCTTTACTTTGCCCTTTATCTATCTGTTCCTTATTTGTTATACCCTCCACCATAGTATGGAGGGTATATTAATTTTGTCATTCCGTTTGTAACACATCGAAATATTCATTTCCGGCCCTATAAAGTATATATATTCTTGATCAGGATAAAATTCTAAGACGATCTAGCCATGTCCGTCTGTCCGTCCGTCTGTATCTATCTTCTGAAGGAATTGAGATAGAAATCAAAATTTTCTGAAATGGATTCGGTCCAAAAACACGTGGGGTCTAGAACCAATATTTCGACGAGTGTATACACCCTCATTAGCCATGGTGGAGGGTATCCATGTATATCTATGGTAGGCTGAGGGTGTAAATATTCATTAAAAATTGCTTAAATTATGGTTTACATAATCAGTTTGTAGAAAGGTCACTTTTTGGTATGTTCCCTTTATTTTCATTTCAAGTACCTGACAGTATATTTATGGTGGAGGGTATCCAAAGTTCGGCCCGGCCGAACTTAATGCTTTTCACTTGTTTTTTTTGTGTCCTTCTCTCAAATATAATCATCATGTAATTTTCTTTAAGCAACCACAAATTCATGTCACTTATAATCTGTGAAATGTTATCATAAATATTATTGTTATTATAATTCCCTATATCCATGTGTGTGTGTGGGTGGGAGTGTGTACCATGTGTGGGTGTATTTACCATTGTAGCATAAAATCTAAATGAAAATCGCAAGTTCGCAAATACATTTTTACAAAGACACTAAGGATGATGATGATGATTCTTGGTAAATTCATTTTGTGTTGTTCCCCCTACTTCGTCCTGGTGCCAGTACTACTGTTGTTGTTGTTGTTGGTGTCGTTTATATTGTTGTTGTGTGGTATCTCTTGTTCAAAAGGACACACCGAGCAGCAACAAATGTGAAATACTACAAGCCAGCAAACGAGTAAGCAAACGAGGAGAGTCAACGAGCAAATATGACAAAAAGTATTCGTTACAAGTTCATAAATTTACAAGACAAACAAGGCCCCCGGACGAAATCCAGTTACATTTAATATACACCCACACACACTGAGCCACACACACTTACACCCACTTGCTGTTGTAAGTGTTGAGTAAATATAAATGCCATTCCATTTGTATTTGGCAACAGAGTGGTTGCTGTTGTTGTTGTTGCTGTTGTAGTTGTAAGCAAATATGGCTGTAATGTGCTTTGGCTGTAATTGAAAATGTGTCTGTAATGGTAACGAAATGGGAATAACAATAAAATTTAATGTGTGTGTGTGTAGATATCTACGTGTGTGTGTGTGTGGGGGAGGGTTGTGAGTGGGAAAATGGTTATTACTGCCTTGGTTAGTGCAGCAACTTAATAAAGACCAATTTTCAAACAAAACAGATAAATTGGATTTCTATTTTGAAAAATATAATTCAATATTATGATTCAATTAAAAGTAATTATGGAAAATATAAAACAGGGTGGGGAAATAAAAAAAAATATATTTTTCGGTGTGGAGTTTCAGAACATATTTATAGGCGTGGATTTATTAAAAATAATTTCCAGTGCCTACTTATAGGCGTTGATTTTTTAAAAATAGTTTTCAGTGCATATTTATAGGCGTGGATTAATTAAAAATAGTTTTCAGTGCCTAC
>NW_026889291.1:0-12675 GCF_032173495.1 Musca vetustissima
ACAAATGAAAATATTTCCAGTGACTTCAGTGCACTTTTTACATAAAATCGGGCGAAGCTATATATGGGAGCTATATCTAAATGTTAACAGATTTTTATAGACTTAATTTAGTGCGCTATGCCAAATTTCGTGCAAATCGAAAGATATATAGGGACTTTGGTACACAATTTACCTTAAATGAGGCGAAAGTATATATGTGAGCTATATCTAAATCTGAACCGATTTTCAGGAAACTTAACACCAATCGTTCTAAACCTAATTCAGTACGCTGTGCCAAATTTCGGGCAATTCGAAAGACATATAGGGACTTTGGTACACTATTTATATTAAATCGGACGAAAATGTATATATGAGTTATATCTAAATCTGAACCGATTTTTCCCAATTTCAATAGGGTTAGTCCTTGGGCCAAATAAGTGACCTATGCCAAATTTCATCCAATTCGGATCATAAATGCGACCTGTACTTTGGTTACAATTTAAAATGGACAGACGGACGGACGGACATGCATAAATCGACTTAAAAAGTGATTCTATGCATATTATCAAAAGGAACCATCAGTGTGGTGAAGGGTATAAAAACACAAAAAATAAGTTTTCGGTTTACTTCATCCCAAAATTATAATCTGATCATCACCGAAAATAAAACGAATTTAAAACGATCAGTGCTATATTTCCGCCCTCTAGTGTGGTAATGCTAAATATATTTAAGAGTAACTCCCACATCCGAGTATGTCCTTCATTTTGTAATTTTTCACACAAAAGTCAAGGTCCAGGTATGCTTAGTCTTTGCCCCGACCCCCTTCTTCATGTAAAAATTCGCTATGTTTGGGCCATAATTGCGGCCTCTAGAGTGACGCGAAAATCAGACAAAAATAAAGTTGTTGGTCCAATTCGTCCCCGAAATATTAACCGATCTTTACCAAAAACAATAGAGGTCTTCATTGGGCATCGTAAATGCAAAATTTCGTGAAGATTGGGTCATAACTGTGGCCTGTATCGTGCTTACAAATTATAATGGACGGACACACATGTTTAAATCGACTCAGCTAGTCGAGATATGACGATCGGTATACTTAAAGTAGGGTCTAGGACCAATATTTTGCGGCGTTACAAACTCATGGAGCTGCACAAAACTATAATACCCTGACAACATAGTTGTGTAGGGTATAAAAAATATACCCATGTGGGATAGAAGCCAGCGTGGATTTTTTTTAACATTTTTTCAATGACTATCCATAGGTGTGGATTTTTTAAAAACATTTCTTTCAATAACCTTGAAAGTATTTTTATGGACATCAATACATTTAAATTACCCTTTGAATACTTTCAAAATTTAAATTCCCTTTTCTTCCTTCGTCCAGTTCTTGGAAAACAATTTTCCTCTTAACCGAATATTCAATTGCAAATTGTATTTCCACAATGACATTCACCCATGGATCGGTCGTTCGGTTGGTCATCCGGACGAACAATCAGTTGAGCATTCATTAAATTTGTATGAATGACTAAAAGCCTTGGTCTTGGGCCATTATCATTGTCATCATCGTCGTCTCAGCATTAGCTTCGTTCATTCATTCATTGGGAAAACAAAGCATATAAGTAAAAACAAGAAAAAAGTCGAAGCAACAACAACAACAAAGTAACTGACCACATAAATGAATGGCAAATGATTTGACAGTAAAAGGGTAACATCCAGTCCCCAATGTTTGCTGTAATAGTTGTATTTTTGTTGTTGTTGTTGTTTCTTCTGTTGCTTCTTTTGTTTATCTTCTGACCAAGGACTATCGCCCATATTGTGGTCAAACTGTTTTACAACATTATGCCAGTTTTTTTACATGCCCACATACATATATGCCACATCAATATATGTGCCAAATAAGGTTTTCTTTTTAAGTTTTAAAGTTTTTGTTCTTTTTTTTTAATGTGTCAATTCTTTTTAAATTCAAAAGGAATAACAATTTGCTGAAATGCTACAATCATTTGTGCGAAAAGTTAAAAATTAATTTAAAACACCATAACGATTGAAATTTTCAATTTGCAGGCATTTGCATAATCTATTATTTGGGTCAAATGAATATCTAAATTCATATCATCAACAATTTTGGGTTTTGATATGTTTGTATGTACGTAGTTGTGGATAGTATAACAAAGACTTATAGATTAAATATTAAAGTTTTGTGCTAGAAATGTGTTTTATACGGAATAATTTAAAGTGTCAACATAAGGTGAAGTTTAAATACCAACTTTAAATTGATAAACACACTTATCTTCTTGATCTCTTGGTGTTCTCAGAGATTTTCACACATACTTATCCTTTAGAAAATATTTGTTAAGCTATTTAGAAATCAGAATACTAATGATTATCAAAGATAATTGATATACTTACAAAATTAACAATAATATAAAATATTGGGGAAGTCATTGAAAAACTATTTTAAAAAAATCCACGTCTATAGCTGGTAATTTAAAAAAAATATTTTTAAAAAATCCACGTCTATAGCTGGTAATTTAAAAAAAAAATATTTTTAAAAAATCCACGCCTAAAAATGGTCGATGTAATTTTTTTTTAAATCCACGCCTATATATGACCATTAAAAAATCCACGACTGTGGCTGTCCATTAAGAAATATGTTTAAACCAGTAAGAAAAGTAGTAAAGTCAGACTGGGCCGACTATATGATACCCTTCACCACTTTGGGTATATTGTATATATCGTCGGCTAAAATGCAAAAAGGCGTAACTAACAAAAAATTGAAAAATAGACTTTTTGAATGAATATTGTGAATGTCAATAAACTACATGTGTTGACAAAGTTTTACACGTCTGCGGTCAAAAAAGGACCTTCTATTAACAAAAAACAAAAAGACGTAACTACAAGTGGGATTTATTTGATAAATGCAAAAAGGCGTAACTAACAACAAATTCACGTTTTTACTTAATTGTTATGACTGCCATTAAACTAAATAACTAAATTTGTTAAAAAATTATAGTCTATTATTCATCATATGCAATATCACCCTGCCGGACATACTTTTTCATTTCACAATACATGTTTATAGTTTTCATTCAAAACAGTTTTTTGCTTCGTGTTAATCAGACAAACACTAGGAGTTTGATCCATCATTTATGTAAAATCGAACGAAAATATATATGGGAGCTTTATCTAAATCTAAGCCGATTTTCACGAATATTAACACTCATCGTTCTAGACATAATTCAGTACGCTATGCCAAATTTCGTGCAAATCGAAGGATATATAGGGACTTTGGTGCGCCATTTACATAAATTCGGACAAACACTAGGAGCTTGATGCACCATTTATGAAAAATCGGACAAAAATATATATGGGAGCTATATCTAAATCTGAACCGATTTTCAAGAAACTTAACACACATAGTTCTAGACTTAATTCAGTACGCTGACGAAAATATATATGGGAGCTATATCTAAATCTAAACCGTTTTTAAAGAAATTTAGCACACATTGTTCTAGGCTTAATTCTGTACGCTATGCCAAATTTTGTGCGAATCGAAGGATATATAGGGACTTTGGTGCCCCATTTCTATTAAATCGGAATAATATATATGGGAGCTATATCTAAATCTGAACCGATTTTCTGGAAACTTGACACACACCATTTTAAATACAATTCAGTTACTATGCACAATTTCGTGCAAATCGGAAGATATATAGGATCTTTGGTGCACCATTTATCTAAAATCGGACTTAAATATATATGTGAGCTATATCTAAATCTTAACCGATTTTCATGAAATTTAACTCACATCGTTCTAGACTTAGTTCAGTACGCTATGACAAATTTTGTGCAAATCGAAGGATATATAGGGACTTTGGTGCACCATTTACCTAAAATCGGACGAAAATTTATATGGGAGCTATATCTAAATCTGAACCGATTTTCATGAAATTTAACTCACATCGTTCTAGACTTAATTCAGTACGCTGTGGCAAATTTCGTGCAAATCGAAGGATATATAGGGACTTTGGTTCACTATTTACCTAAAATCGTACGAAAATTATATGGGAGCTATATCTAAATCTTATCCGATTTTCATGAAATTTAACTCACATCGTTCTAGACTTAATTCAGTACGCTATGCCAAATTTCGTGCAAATCGAAGGATATATAGGGACTTTGGTGCACCATTTATATAAAATCGGACGAAAATATATATGGGAGCTATATCTAAATCTGAACCGATTTTCACGAAATTTAACACACATCGTTCTACACTTAATTCAGTACGCTGTGGCAAATTTCGTGCAAATCAAAGGATTTTCAATTCTAGGCTTAATTCAGTACGTTATGCCAAATTTCGTGAAAATCGGTGTATATACAGGGACTTTGATGCACTATTTACCTAAAATCGGACAAAAATATATATGGGAGCTATATCTAAATCTGAACCGATTTTTCCCAACTTCAATAGGGTTCGTCCTTGGGCCAAATAAATGAGCTGTGCCAAATTTCATTTAATTCGAATCATGGACATACGGGCGGACATGCATAAATCGACTTAAAAAGTGATTCTATGCATATTCTCAAAAGGAACCATGTGCCTATCTCGTTTCCTTTTGCCTGTACAAAGACATAATACCCTGTATCACAGTGTGGTGAAGGGTATAAAAATCCACGCCTATGGTTGGTGATAACAAATTTTTAAAAAAGTATACTCCTATGGATGATTTTTAAAAATTGGCGTTTATATCTTACCTGGTGGAAAATTTTAATTCAATTGTCTGTATATGTCAATATTTTCCATTATAATTTATTGGGGTAAATAAAAAAAATCTGTCTGCTGTTTCGTCAACTGTTCCGTATCCAATCAGACACGTGCTGTCTGGAATACGAACAACGCTATTATATTAACTACATACAATGCCAATTCATTGCATTCATACATAAATACATTATATGCGGAAAATCAGATCGTATTCTTTATAGAAATTTATAATTTATTATATTTATTAAGATGGGTATAAAAAGGCGAAATTTTGTTCAATTTATCATCAGTAACATTTCATCATTTCGATACACCTTAAGAGTACAAAATCGAAATGCTTAAAATTGTTTGCATTTTTGGTAAGCTCCCCCGAATCTTCCGATATTGTTAATATCCCTATAAAAGGATTTGTATACATTAATCATATAGCCCTTGTCCTCGTTGCGACTTGTGAGGCCCAAAGATGTCGCCCGGTTTGTAATCCCAAAGTTCGTAGTCCAGCCATTTGTGCTGCCGATAATCAACAGAAAGAATGTTTCCGTATGAGTCAATGCCAATTGGATGAGGAAAATTGTCGTCGCAAGGCCGCCAGGCGACCAAGTAAGAAGCAAAACAAAATCAAGTCATTAAAGATTTCATACCTAAAATGACCCCATTCAATTTCTTATAGCCATTTCGAATGTTGATCCCATACGTTGTCGTAACATTAGAGCGCCAAATGGTAAAGGTAAATGTGCCCCTCCACCACGTCGTCCACGTTCAACAAAACCGGATTGTAATCGCCTGAAATGTCGTAATCCCAGTAAGGTCTTAAGGTGTTATCGTTGCAAGAAGAATATGTGTCAACTGTTGACTCCATGCCAATTGGAACGTGTTAATTGTCTTCGGGGTCGTTCGAATAGATTAACTTGGACTGATACTCGTCGATGTGCCGGCATGAAGGGTGGACAAAAATTACAAAGATGCAAGGCTATTCGTAAGAAGAGTGGATAAGTGATTATGTGGAGATCTTGACACATTTGTAGACCATATATATCGAACCCCTTGCTATACATATTTCTTTGTCTTCCATGTATACTACATTCAAAATTGCTATGTAAAAAAATCATATTTTAATCAAAAAATATATTATTTTTAATTGAAAATTACAATAAACTTTGGTAAAAATATTGACGGAACAATACACACCTACTGTACAAAACATTCCTGAGGAATGTATCCTCTTCCAGATTTTTTTCAGAATTCAACATCCATATCCATATTTTTTACAATTTACATATTTTGTTTAAAAGAAAAAACAAAACGTTTTTTATTTGTTCTAGAAAAAATATCCATTTATTGCAACATTTTTTCTAAATTGCCGCCAATACCTATGCTAACACGCCTACACACATAACCAATGCTACAATCCGTTTCGCAAATGTTTGAAATTGACTACTTTTTTCCATCTGTTACCACTTAACAAATAGAACTCGTTCTCATATTTAACCATATTTGAACATTTTTAATGGCTGTCCGCTCGCTCGTTCGGTCGGTCGTCGGCCAACTCTAAAGGGAATATTTTTATGGCAATTGCACGTGCTGCAAATGCCACCCCCAATAATCTACTTGTGGTGCACAGAATGGTAGGTACACCGGCAACCCGGTGTATTCCATTGAGGCGGCCAGAATACTCAACGAATTTGAGTATATTTTCATGTTCTATACGAACAATAATGTATGGAAATGTTTAGAAAAAGAAACGTAGATGAAAAGGAGATCAGTTGCAACGAATATTTGTTGCCCTACACTACCACAATCTTTGTTCAGGGAATATTGAAGATAGAAGCGAAGACTTGTAAGGAGTATTTCTTTAAGGAATATCAGAAGTATACATTTTAATTTTGTTCCCAAAGAAATATTAAAAGGACGTCAAATTTTCAAATTAAAATATTTAAAGAAGTGTCAGTGTCTAAAAGTTATTTTTAGTATTCTTAGTCAAAGGAAACATATTATAGGACAATCAGAAGGAATAATATCAGTAACTCATGAATAAAAAAGAGTTGGTCGTATATGGAATATTAGCTAAAAAATAAAAGAAGCGCCGAACTTAAACTTTTTGCAAAGCTAAATTCTCTGGTATGGTGTTAGTAATGTTAAAACATATTAGAATATGTAGACGGTTTCAAATCCGGCCTCTTATACAATGAGGTGTATAACAACGAATAGCATTCGTGGGCTTTTTATTTATTTATTTATTTTTTTGAGCTAATACGCATGGATTTATGTTTCGTCAACATTTACGATCAGGATAAAATTTTAAGAAGATCTAGACAAGTCCGTCCGTTCGTCTATTGTGAACACGCTATATTCCTAAGGATTTCTGATAGGGTGCTGGAATTTTGCATAGGGTTGTCTTTTTGTTTGCAGTCAAGTTCGAATTTCCCCAAACTTGTTATATTTTGAGGAGTTTTTAAACCGACTTAGTTGTAATTTGTTTTATTTATGTTTATACCCTTCACAACACTGTGGTACCGGGTATTATGTCTTTGTGCATTTGTTTGTAACAGGCAAAAATAATCGAGATAGACCCATGGTTCCTTATGAGAATGTGCATAGAAACACTTTCTGAGTCGATTTATGCATGTCCGTCTGTCCGTCCATGTATTTTGTGAACAAAGTACAAGTCGCATTTATGATCCGATTTGGATGAAATTTGGCACATGTCACTTATTTGTCCCAAGGACGAACCCTATTGAAATTAGAGAAAATCGGTTCAGATTTAGATATAGCTCCCGTGTATATTTTCGTCCGATTTAATGTAAATGGGGTACCAACGTCCCTATATATCTTTCGATTTGCACGAAATTTGGTATAGCCTACTGAATTAGGTATAAAATGATGTGTGCTAAGTTTCGTGAAAATCGGTTCAGATTTAGATATAGCTCCCATATATAGTTTCGCCCGATTTTAGGTAAATAGTCCACTAAAGTCCCTGGAGATCATTTGATTGGTGCACCAAAGTCCCTATATATCACTCGATATGCACGAAATTTGGTACAGGATACTGAATTGCGTCTAGAACGATGTGTGTCAAGTTTTGAGAAAATCGGGTCAGATTTATATATAACTCCCATATATATTGTCGTCCGATTTAAGGTAAGCGGGCACCAAAGTCCCTATATATCTTTCGATTTACAGGAAATTTTGCATAGCGTACTGAGTTAGGTCAATAATGACGTGTGTCAAGTTTCGAGAAAATCGGTTCAGATTTAGATATAGCTCCCGTGTATATTTTCGTCCGATTTAATGTAAATGGGGTACCAAAGTCCCTATATATCTTTCGATTTGCACGAAATTTGGTATAGCCTACTGAATTAGGTATATAATGATGTGTGCTAAGTTTCGTGAAAATCGGTTCAGATTTAGATATAGCTCCCATATATAGTTGATATGGGAGCTATATCTAAGGTATATGGGGCACTAAAGTCCCTGAAAATCATTTGATTTGCACGAATTTTAGCGTAGCGTATTGAATTAAGTCTAGAATGACGTGTGCTAAGTTTCCTGAAAATCAATTCAGAATTAGGTATAAGCTAAATTCTCTCGTATAGTGTAGCTTCCATATATATTTTCGCCCGATTTTAGGTAAATGGTGCATCAAGGTCCCTGCTAATCTTTTGATTGTCATGAATTTTGATATAGCGTACTAAATTAAGTCTAGAATGATGCGTGCTAAGTTTCGTGAAAATCGGTTCAGATTTAGATATAGCTTCCATACATAGTTTCGTCCGATTTTAGGTAAATGGTGCACCAAAGTTTCTGAAAATCATTCGATTTGCACGAATTTTGGCATAGCGTATTGAATTAAGTCTAGAATGATGTGTACAACTCCTATATATTTTTCGTCCGATTTTAAATAAATTGTGTACTAAAGATGGCAAGTAGCGTGTGTCAAGTTTGAAATATTGGTCAAATTTTAATGGCAGTCCCATGTAACCGCACCCCCCAATTTTTATACCTTACACAACTGTTGTGAGGATATTATAGTTTTGTTTGGCCCCAGTATTTAGTAACGCCGCGAAATATTGGTTCTAAACCCACCTTTTGATATACCGATCGTCATATCTCGACTAGATGAGTCGATCTAGACATGTGTGTCCCTCTATTCCCGTCTGTCCATTATAAGTTGAAAACAGGTAACAATAATAGGCATGTAGGGAATGAAAAACACCACAAAAACGGTGCATATAATAAAGTCCTATAGTTCATATAACAATAAGACATTTCATTTGTCCCTGATAGACATTGGGATGTTGATAGAGGTGTGGTTGACCTTTAAATTGATACCAGTTATATTGTTGTATGTACTCGGATGTGGAATTTTTACTTAAATATTTACAGGTGTCAAATTTATAGGTTACAATGGAGGGCGGAGATTTAGCGCCGGTTGCTAGGAGTGTTAGCATAAAGTTCTGGCTATGGAATCGATGATGATCAGATGATATGTCGGGCATGAAATGAACCGAAAACTTTATTTTTGCCTGGTTTTCTAGTTGCTCTAGAAACCACAATTGTAAGCCGAACATCATAAAATTTACATTTAGAAGTCGATCTGACAAACTAATTCGAATGGCTTTAATTACAATGAACGAACATTCCAGAAAAACATGATTCGGAAATGATGTGCTGGGTTGTCCCCATTCTGTGATCCAAATACTTATCCTACAAAGTATGCATCAAAAGGTATAGAAATATAATAATAAAAGGTCAGGTTAGAAAATGAACTATATCGAGTAGTATCATAAATGATACCTACCGATTTTCTCTTTGTTCAATGTTTAGCGTCATACCAAATATTCCTACCAGATATATTGACCCATATTTTGGTATAGATTAATTTATAGGTTCACGTATTTGTAATATTCCATTTCGAAGATTCAGTCCGTTTTATTTCCACATTAGCAGTTTAAGCCATGATGCGCGAGATTACTATCGAATATAGCAACTGTTTTCATCCAACATTTTCACATCGTAATATTTCTTCCAAACTGAGTTCATGTTCGAAAATGGGAAATACCCGTCTACTCCTTCTGGAGGTCCTCCTCAAAATGTTAAAATTTTTGAAAAAAAAGAATACTTTTATATCATGAGAATGGGCTATTCGATTTGAACCAAGCTTTGCGCAACATATTATCCTTAACAAACCATAGATCAAATGGACTTCGGTCATTGCTCCACTCCTTTGGGTACCTCCCTCAAAAAATCGTCAAAATTTTCAATATTTACGAATCCATTGAGGCGAATTTAATGTGAGATTTGAACCAAACTTTGCACTACCAAGCCTAGATCGTTTTATTTACCAAGCCTATATCATGTCGGAAAATGTAACCCATTTGTCCACCTCCCGCACAAATGGTCAAAAGTTTCAACATTTAAAATTAGTCAAAATGAATGTCCAATTTGAACCGAACTTTGCACATCCTATGATTTTGACCCAGCCTAGATCAAATCCGAAGATGGGACCTATGGGTCCAATCCTTCTAACACCTCCCGCACAAAGGGTCAATATTTTATAAACTTTTAATTTTATTCCGAAGACCTCCGCTCCCATCGGATGAGGTTATATAATTGTCGTCAACACCTACTGATAATTTTTATTTGTTTTTGCTATATTGGTTAACCCTCGGGGATAGATATCCCGAATTCCGACATCTTGAATGTAATTTCGTAAGACATTAGGCCCCAGATCAATATCTATATCTGATATTTTTTATTTACCTAATATCAATTTAGACATAATTATAAGGCGTATAATATTGCTCAAGAACATACTACTCTTATCACACTTCGAATATTGATATCCAGCTATTATTCATTTTGCTCTCTCGTATAATAAACAAATCTTGCAATTCTTCGGTGACTCTCAATTTATATTCACTTTTAAGTTCCTCTTTATTTTCGTTTAGGCATCAGTTAGTAAAATTCATTATTGGCGCGAAAATCCAATTCCTAAACATCGTGGCAAATAAATGTAAACCATTTTTGGTCTAGTAAATCACAATGGATTTTCTGTTACATACCGAACAACAACATGTACATGAACTTACCCTTCCTGTGTAGAGGATACACATAAATACCTGACGGTAGACAGACACAAAAAAATATGAAGAGAAAAAACCGCCACTTTTACCGGAAGGTATTGTCTAGAAATATTGCCATGCAATTCTTTTTTCAATATGTTTTTTGTTGTTGTTATCTTTTCACATTAGCATAATGGAAAAATCAATATTTAATGCCGGCACTAAATTTAATACAAAATCTTGGAAAATAATATAAAATCACAAAATTCGTTTACTTTGAAGGGAATTTATTTTAAAAAATCAATGCAATTTATATTTTATGTTTATAAAATATATTTTATAACATTTATGTTCTTTCGATTTTATATACCAACTTCACATAGATTTTATCCGCTTCGAAGTATTTAAATTTTGTTTTCTTAAGAATATTTTTATTTCTTTAATACACAATTATTTTTCATTCATTTATTCATTTTTTATTAACTTATTTTCCTTTATTGTTGTTTATTTATTATTAGCCTTATATTTTTGTTTTTATTTTCAATTTCCAATTCACTTCATAGCCAAACACTTGTAGATGTTGCAATGGTTTGAAACATTTTTTTGTGTCTGCCTTACTGTCTGTCTGATTATCAACGTTATGTTTGTTGGTGGAATATTTTGTTAACGAAACACAAACAATATTGACGCATGTGTAGTGTGTGTTTGTACTCCAAAAACCGTTGGGTATTCAATGAATGAGTGTGTGTTCGTGTATCATGGCAACATAACCTCTGTCAGCTGAAGCAGCCTAAAGATAGGCAACACAACGCACATGTTTCATGTTTTCACTTTCTCTGGATGAGTGTGTGCTGTGTGTGTGTTCTGTGCAGCATTTGTGTTTCTCTTTCGAGTTGTTTTATGATTACCTCCCTAAAGTATGCTATACATTTTGCATTATGCTGAATGCTAAAGAAAGAAATAAAAATACAGCGGTTATTTTCCTTTTGTTGTCATTCGATTCATTGAGGCATTCAACATTCACCAAAAAAAGAGTAATAAAGAGTGTGGCATAACAAAGAGGGCTAAAAAATTCCTTTCTTGACACCACATTCAGAGATTCCTTGGTTTAGCCTTGAAATTGACATCCACCATTCGACATTCCCTGTCTAACGTCGGTTCGGTGTGGAAGAAAGTTCTTTGTTATACGGCTAACTTGCCGATTAATATTAATATAATTTCTTAACGTTTTTCGTTGTTGTTGTTTCTATTGTTTACCAAAAAAAAAAAAAAAAAACTCACAACCATTTAATCGTTGTGGTGAATTCTGTGGTGGTAAATGTGCTTTGCCGATAGAAAGTGTGGTGTAGTCTTCGCTCGCTCGGTCGGTCTCAAAAGAAAGGACGAAAGTTACCATTATTGTATCCGTGTGGGCCGTAAACAACCTGTAACCTTCTTAGAGTATTCATTCTCTCGTTGACATTCAACCAGAGATGTTCAATTGTGTGTGATTTGTTTGGAATATCTAATGACGGTGGCTTCTTTCTATTTCGTTTAAGCAAATAATAAGGCAGTTTTAAAGAAGTTGGCGTATTTTTAATGAATAAAGAAATTAATGTATAAAATGGTAAAATATCGAGATATTAAGTGAAGTTGTGAAAAATATTTTGATTAAAAAATCAAAAAAAAAAAATAAATAAATAAATAAATAATAAATAATAATAAAATAAATAATGAAAATAAATCGTAGAGTATTCTAATTCAAACTTGTCAAACGAAAAATATTATAATAGTAAGTTTCAAATAATAAATATTTCGTTGATAATACAATTTTTATTATATGCTTTTTAGAAAAATATATTTATTTGTCTAAAACATAAAAAAATAATT
>NW_026889292.1:0-12669 GCF_032173495.1 Musca vetustissima
AAAGAAAGTAGTAAAGTCGGACTGGGCCGACTATATGATACCCTTCACCACTTTGGGTATATTCTACATGTGTATCCGAAAAGACGTCGCTGCACTGCTTAAAATTTAATCTCAATCAGACCCCCATTGATTATTTGGTGTACAATTAACATAAATAAGTCGAAATTATATATGGAAGCTACGTTATATCTATATCTGAACCGATTTCAAGCAAACCAGAGAATAATTTATATTAACTTCAGTACGTTATGTCAATCGGCCTAGCTATGGATCTTTAGTGCACAATTTACTTAAAACCGGACGAAAATATAGATAGGAGGTGAACACATAATTCTATTCTATACCATTTACCTAAAATCGGGCGAAACTATATATAGGAGCTATATCTAAATCTGAACCGATTTTCACGAAACCTAGCACAAGTCATTCTAGACTTAATTCAATACGTTGTGCCAAATTTCGTGCATATCGAAAGATATATAGGGACTTTGGTGCACCATTTACCTAAAATCGGTCGAAGCTACATATGGGAGCTATATCAAAATCTGAACCGATTTTCTTGAAACTTAGCACACATCATACTGGACCTAATTCAGTACACTGTGCCAAATTTCGTGCATATCGAAAGATATATAGGGACTTTGGTGCACCATTTACCTTAAATCGGACGAGACTATACATATATATATATATATATATATATGGGAGCTATATCTAAATCTGAACCGATTTTCTCGAAACTTGGCACACATCATTCTGGATCCAATTCAGGACTTTGGTGCACCATTTACTTTAAATTGGACGAAACTATATATGGGAGCTATATCTAAATCTGAACCGATTTTTCCCAATTTCAATAGGGTTCGTCCTTGGGCCAATTAAGTGACCTGTGCCAAATTTCATCCAAATCGGATCATAAATGCGACCTGTACTTTGTTAACAAAAATACAGGGACGGACGGACAGACGGACATGCATAAATCGACTCAGAAAGTGATTCTATGCATATTCTCAAAAGGAACCATGTGTCTATCTCGTTTCCCTTTGCCTGTTACAAACATATGCACAAAGTCATACCACACTGTACCACACTGTGGTGAAGGGCATAAAAATCCACAACATTGCAACAACATCATCAATACTGATGAATGTTTTTGCCGTCACTTTGGCAAATGTATTGACAAGTCTGAGTAGATACGGTTGCAAAGACATTTTACCAAATCAGGCAAACGAGAGCTGGAACGAACAAACAATCACGAATGCGGAATAGGCAACAGCATGAAATACGGTTATATTTGTATTCGTATATGTCTGTCTGGTATTTGCGGTTTCAGTATCAGATTTTATCTTGATCGTACACTCACACAACCAACTTACACCATAGAAGAAAAATCTTGTCGCAAGCTAGTTTGTATTTTCATTCTGATAGATGATTCAGCACGCGATTTGCTTCACAAGTTATTGTGAATATGTGTGTGTGTGTGTGGGTTTAGATGTTTTTGATTGACAAACACTCTCATACATGCACCACAAGCAAAAGACCTTATCGAAGAAAAGTTTTACTCATTCCTACTGATTTTAGTCTGCAGTACATTTCCCAAACCAGGCTATTGCCAGGATAACAAAAAAAAAAAAAAAAAAAAAAACGAACGGGTGATTTCCTGCTTGTTGTTGCTGCCGTCGTTGCTGATTTTTCCTGGTTTTCGTTATCTCAATCTTAGCGAATGTAACATTATTTGTATCATCAAGTTGTGCTGGCATCTTGGCCGATTCATTATGTACCGAACGAAAATGAATCCTTTTTGTGGTTTGCATTTAGATGCATTCGAATGCAAAGATTTCTTCACAAACAAAAATTTTCAAAGACACACGAAAACATGGATCACTTAAATCGAGCACGTATAGGTTTCTAGTTTTAATGGTGTATGTGGTTTGAATAGTTTTAAATTTTTGTACAGAACATGTCGCATTTGGGAAGAAGAATATTTTGACATGTCTCCGAGAGAAAGGTTAAGTTCGGGCCGACGGTATTCATAAGTATATCGAAATTGCTACATGGGAAATGAGTATGGATAAAGATGAGAATATGTATGGACATTTTTTTTTCAAGGAAATGCGAATATATTGTTAGAGGGGTTATATATAAAGGGATTTTTCAGCTTAAATTTAACCGTGTATATTTAAGATAATATCTTGTAAAGCCCTAATATAAAGCGGAATTATCTAACGAATATGTTTTCAATGACCTTTATAAATGTCGATTTTTAAAGGAATATTTTTTAGGGACTTTCATAGGTGTGGTTTATTTTAATGACATATTTTAAAGAACCACCAATAGCCGTGGATTTTCTATAAAATGTTTCTCTTTTTCAAAGACAATCAATGCCCCAGACGTTTATTTTTTAAAGAAAAAAACATATAATTGATTTTGACAGCGGTGGATTTTTTTAAGAATATTTTTGCAAGGATATTAATAGGCGTGCTTTTTTAAAGAATATATTTTAAGGTCATTAATAGGGGTAGATTTTTTATACCCTTCACCACACTGTGGTACAGGGTATTATGTCTTTGTGCATATTTTTGTAACAGGCAAAAGGAAACGAGATAGATCCATGGTTCCTTTTGATAATATGCATAGAATCACTATCTGAGTCGATTTATGCATGTCCGTCTGTCTGTCTGTCCGTTCGTCCGTTCATGTATTTTTGTGAACAAAGTACAGGTCGCATTTATGATCCGATTTGGATAAAATTTGGTACATGTCACTTATTTGCCCAAGGACGAACCCTATTGAAATTGGAGAAAATCGGTTCAGATTTAGATATAGCTCCCATATATAGTTTCGTCCGAATTTAACTTAATGGTGTCCCCAACTCTCAATATTGATCCGATTAAGACAAACATTTGCACAGAGTATTGAAGTAGGTTTAGATTGATGTAAGCCAAGTTTGGTGTAAATCGGTTCAGATTTAGATATAGCTCCCATATATAGGTTCAGATTTGAATATAGCTCACATATATACTTTAGTCCGATTTTATGCCAATTGTGCAAATGGAGGGGCCTATGTCTGTTCGCTTTACTTAAAATATTGCATAGCGTATTGGATTGAATACGTTTCAAGTTTAAATATAGTTTCCTTATATATTTTCATCCGATTTCATCAAAATGATGTACCAAATAATTAAAGTTTGTCCGCTTTGCACGAATTAGTGCACAACGTACCAAATCGAACCTAGAATAACATGTATTGGATTTTGTGTCGATATAGATTATGTATAGCGCATAGTGTTGCAGGATACCAAATTGTGGATGCCACGGTTGCTCAAAGACGTCCATTTATATATATAGATCTTATTCATATTTTGCTCGATGCTTGGCATTAAATTTTACATATATTTCAGATTGTATATGTATGGGTTGTTTTAATTTTGTTCAAATGTCTACAACTTCACGCAGTTAATTTCGTTAGATTCCATTTCAATGGTGCTCAAAATATGATATGACTATTCTATCTAAAGGATATTGTACATATGAGCATCTCTTGTATGTACCCAAAGTGGTAAAGGGTATTATATAGTCGGCCCGTCCGCCTTTTAAACTTTCTTTACTGGTTTAATAATATTTTTCCAAGGACCTTAATAGGCGTTCTTTTTTTTAAGGACTTTAATTGGCGTAAATTTTTTAAATAATATTTTCTCAAGGAACACAATGTGATTGCTCTTTTATATAATAATTTTTCAAGGACCTTAATAGATAGGCCTAGATTTTTTAAAATAATATATATTCAAGGGCCTTAATATACGTAGATTTTTGTAATTAATATATTTTCAAGCATCTCAATATGATTGCTTTTCTATAGAATAGTCCTTCAAGAACTTCATGGGCTCGTTTTTTAAATAGTAGTTTGAAAAATTCAGTTCTAGAATTTTTCAAGAATATATTTTTAAGGACCTCATGGACATTTATAGGAATATTTTTTATTGATTTTTTAAAGAATATTCTTCAGGGATGTTGTTAATAAAAAAATATTTTGTAATAACCAATGCTAATGCGAATTTTTGAAAGACCTGGGCGAAACGTTTTAAAACCATATAATGCAAGTTTGAGTTTTTTTAAGGCATATACTTTTTAGTAATACAGACAAGTGATTCCTAGAATAGTGGACTTTGATTCTTCTTCTTATGCATACATGTGCTATATTCCTTAATAATTGTATAAATGCTAAAACACCACTCTCTCCTCTTTCTCTGTGTTTCATGGTTACACAGACGCATCTTCTAAAACAATTGAACAATAAGTTTCCTCATATAAATTCCATAGATGCGTGTTTTTGTCATGTGAGTATTTTCTATCTCTCGCCCGCCTCTCCACAAGCATTCAATTCATGTTGCATGACTTTCCTGGTATTGTCCAATAATAAGAAGAAACTAAATACCGAATTCTAGTATATCAAAATTTCATTAAGATTATAAACATCTATGATTACGTCCTTTATACTATGAACTTTGTCTTCATTGTTGGAAATTTCTCCAAAATGGGTGTGGGGTAAAGAGAAAAACGATAGAAAAATAAACGAAGAAAACTTTATTTTCTTTTTGATCACTTTTCAGTGATTTCTTAACACGAACCGAGTAAAATCTGAAACATTGTCTTCCAATAACTAAAGAAAACACATGTGACATCTTCAATTGCTCTTTGTCACTCCTACGATTCACTTCTGAATCGGAATCTCCGCTACACTACTCCCAAAATGGCATCGAGAAGGAAAATATGACATTCTTTTACTTGATTCTTTCAACTGTCATTTCATTTGTTTTCACAGGACACACGATGGCAAGTTGTGGAGAGAGGTGTGGTGTCATGTTGGCATGGGTATAGGGTGTGGGATTGATGGTGGGATTGGGATTTCAGAGAGATTCCTTCTTGTTGGCTTTGTAAATAGAAATGATTTCCAGTAAATGTTAGAAAAGTCCTAGATAATGGCACTTTGTATGTCATTCTAGTTGAAGAGCATGATATTGCACCACCAGCATTAAATATTTCTGCAAAAGACAGAATGCAAAGAAAAGAAAGCAATTGAAAGAAAATCACATAAGAGACAAAAAAAAACTATCATGAACTGTGTAAATAAAATGAGCTCATTGCAGTTTGCCTGATTGTAGTGTAGCTGCCAAGCCATACAGTGTCAATTGCAGCATGTAGGCGTTGAGTGGAAATGTTGCAAAGTATGGGCCATAGGATATCACATGGCTTCATTGCCTTGTACATTTTTTTAAAGATTTAATTATTTTTAAACTTAAAATTTAAAACAAATGGAAAATTATTATAAAATTTTGTATAACATTTCTTTTAAATTCCTTTAAATCACATTTTATTTTTCTCGTTTGTAGACTAGAAAACTTGTGAACCTTAACTTTACAGACTTTATCAAATGTGTAGGAGTGTGTGTGTGTGTGTGAATTTTTTCAAATATAATTCGTATTCAGACAACGCTTTGCATATCAGTCTAATTTTATTTAAAAACTGCTACGAAAGACATCAAAAACAACATGAAAAATTATACCGAACTTAGAAGAACCTTCATATCTCTAGTCACAAATTGGAAAACTGTCAAAGGAAACACGCATGACAAAGTTAACAAAAATGCAAAAAATTATGAACGTGGTATGAAGCAACGTAATGGTTTGTCCCGACATAGCTATGCGCACTTGAGAACAAAATTTAAAACATAAATCGCGGTTTAATCGTTGGGTAAATGTTTGGAAGGAAAAACTATTTTAGAAAATAAACATAAACGGGACAGACTATATGATACCCTATAACACATAAATTGACACCAATAGATAAATATATACCGAATTAAATCAAGTTTGAATGAAATCGAATACTCCCTTCGACAGACGGACTCCAAATTGTCTGAAACGGATTTGATCCAAAGATACATGGGCTCTTAAAGCAATATATCGATGATGTACATATTTTGCAATAGCAAAGTGTATACACCCTCATTAGCCACAAAGCAAATGCATTTTAGATTTCTATGAAAGAGGGTCTGTGGGTCTTCTATGGAAAATATATTTTCTGTGTTTTTTTATAGAAGAATATTTTTTGGCCTTTTATGGAAGCAGATTTCCCGGCCTTCTATAAAAAAAGTTCTATGAAAGTAGATCTCCTGGCCTCCTATTGATATATAGCTGAGGATATTCTATTGACGAAGGTCTTCTGATCTCATAATCGGTCTTCTATGGAAGATGAACTCTGATCTTCAATAGACAAATATTTTTTAATCTCAGGAAAATGAACTCTTGTCGTCTATAAACGAAAACCTTCTGGTCTTTTATGGTGGAAGATCGCCTGGGTTTCTGTGGAAGAACATCTTCCGGTTTTGTACGGAAAATATCTTCTGGGCTTCTTTGTATAATGATCTTGTGGTCTTCTATGGAAGAAGATCTACTGTTCCTCTAAATAAGAAAATTTTCTGGTTTTCTATGGACGAAGATTCTCTATTCTTCTATGGAAAAAGATCTTCTGGTCTCCTATGGAGGATACTATTTGGTCTTCTCTGGAAGATTAACCACTGATCTTCTATGGACGAAGATTTTCTGTTCCTATGGAAGAAGATTTTGTGGGCTTCTTAGGAAGATGATCTTCAGGTCTTCTATGGAAGACGAACTACTGGTCTTCTAATGAAGAAAAACTTCTGCTTTTCAAAGTAAGATCTGCTGATCTTCTATATAAGAAGAAAATCTTCTTTCGCCAATACAAGTCCAAGAGACATTATTTCATAGAAAACCAAAAGATATTCTTTCCTATAAGGCAAGAAGATCTTCCATAGAAGACGAGAAGTTATTCGTTATTTATTTATTTTTTTTTTTCAAGAAGACCAGAATATCCTATGGAAAAAGATATTCGAGTTATTCTGTAAAAGAAATCTAGTCTTCAAAGAAATAAGATTCACTGAAGAAGATCTTCTAGTTTTCTATGGAAGGAGATCCTCTGGTATTATATGGATGATTTTCTGGTCTTCAATGGAGGAAGTCCTCCTGATCATCTACCTTGTACAATATTATGTGGTATTGTAAGGACGAATAGATTCGTGTCTTCTATGGAAGATCGTCTTACCTTATAGAAAAGAATATTTTTGGTTTTCTATGAAATAATGTCTCGTGGACTTATATTGACGAAAGAAGATTTTCTGATCTCCAAATGTTCTAGACGAAAAAATCTGACCTTATTAGAGAGAAGACTTTCTTGTGATTTTTATAAGAAAAACTCCAGAACTGTGTAGTGTTCTAAACATGCTGAACTTCAGATATTTTGTGGAAGAAATCATACAAAGAACAAGGTCATCTATATAAACATATCCCCTATGATCATCTATGGAATACAACTCAGGTCTTTTCATGCATTCTGGTTTTATTATTTACTTAGGACTTATTGAAACAATATAAGTTTAGAATTTATTTTACTTTCTTAGTAGTTAATATTGATCATTTCTACAATCGCTAGACACAAGCTCCACTTAAATTTACTACTTACTATATTTCTCTCCATTTATTGTACCATTGACAATTTATATAAGTTCTCGATAACAATGTCTTCCCTCATCTCCCTAAATTGTAAAAATAAATTAAAAGAAAAAAATTACAAATATCTGTCTGACAATAATATTCAGTTCTTTTATTATTTAACAATACCCAAAATAGTTTATTATTAACAACCCCAGGATGGAGATGAGGAAGAAGTAGCAACAGCCATAAAATACGAAAACACTTGCAAATAAAAAAAATTAAGTAGAAAACTGTCCTTGTAAATTTTCCTGTAGTAAGATATTCATTACTCCCACGCTTGTTCGTTCGTTCCTTAGGTTACTCTCTTTCTCTTTTTTGTCTCTGTGTGTGTGCCTCACTCGTTAACATAAAAACTGTTTTGGTGCTTTGGTGAATGACATAAATCGTCGTTGTCATTGTTGTTGTTGTCGTCGTCTAAACATTTGGGAAGTATTAAACATCTGCCGTCTAGTGTTTGTTGTTAGTGTTGTTGCCTACACATAACCTTAGCAAGTGACAGCTAAATATATTTCGGGAGGGCTAGGTGGAAGGATGGAAAGATGTAAAATGACTTTGGAGATTGCGACAACTAGTAATAAAACGCTTAAGGAAGTGAAGAGATATTAAAATGTCTACAGACTCAAAAGAATAATGTCAGGCTTCTATGCCTGGTATTGGGTGGGTTGGTGCTTCGACGATGATGTTGCAGCACTTTAACCAGATAAACAACATTTTTAAGTGTCATTGTAAAAATCAACAGGTTGCTTTTAAATTATAGTATCATTAAGATATAGATTTTGATGATTAAGTATGGGTAATTACTTGTTAGTGAATATTTAATCGTAATAATTATTCAATAGCGAAATAATTTAAAATGTGTTGTTAACAAAAATTAGGTATCGTAATTAATAAGGCGACCAGATTTTGAAAATCAAATAGATGACAAAAAGAAAAAAATATATTTTTAATAAAAAAGAATAGTATGTATATAAAACGTATAATTAGATTTCCTTATAAATATATACAAATGGATTCAAAAGTCGTTAAACACGACCGGGCCAAATTTTCCGAAACGAATAATCCTGAGAACTTTTATATAAGGAACCACAGCAAAGAAGTAGACCTGTCGACTATGTTTTCCAAGGATATTTTTCAATTCATAGGCCACAAAAATAGTAACTTGCAAAATTTCGTAAAATTAAAAAGAAAAAATCAAAGTAGTAACGTCGGACGGGCCGACTATATGGTACCCTTCATCGCTTTGGGCATATTTAACAGATGCATTTTTGAAGAACCATTAACATGAAATTGGATGAACAAAAATATGTTGTCTTTATATAAATGTGGACCGAATTAGATCAATTCATTTATTTAACATCGGACGAAAATATGTATGGGAGCCATTTCTAAACCTGAACCGATTTCAACGAAAAAAGTTAGGCTATACAAAATTCAGTACGTTGTTCAAAAAGTTGTGCCTATCGGCCATATTTTGGATCTTATGGAGCCAAAATTTTGTGTTAATCGGCTTTACTTTGGTCTATATATGGGTGGTATATTTAATCTGAACCGATTTCAATTTTCAGTTTTTTTTTCAATATTTTGTGCCAATCGGCAATTTTTTGGAGATTTGGTGGACCATAACTGCAAATTGTACGATATCTAAATCTGAACCGCTGTCCTCTGAAGTTAGAATAATCACGGTAGATTATCCTAACTTCAGTACGTTGTGCGAAATTTTGTGTTAATTTTGGGGCTTGGGTGCACCATTTACTGAAAATCGGACGAAACTATATATGGGAGCTATATCTAAATTTGAACTGAGCTGTTCAAAATCCCATCCAATTTGGATAATAAATGCGACCTGTATTTTGTTTACAATTTAACATAGTCAGACGGACAGGCAGAAATCGACTCAGAAATTGATTCTGGATATCTGTTCACTCCTTCTGGTACCACCCCCACAAAATGGTCAACATCTTACTGAAAATTCGAACCAGACATTGCACAACATATTTTCATTACTAAGCTTAGGTAAGCCAAGTCAGAATCAAGATCAAGTACCGATTTTTGGTTTTAGCTAAATTTTTCTTCAAATTTTCGGTAGTTTCTCTAATTTTTAATGACTTTTCAACGAGTATACGAATAAAACACAAAAAATATAATAAACAATTGAGCGGAGCAGTATAGTCGGACGGGGCCGAGCATATGAAACCCTACACAACTTCCACCAAACTGTAATTTCAGCGGTTCTATGCTCTAAGCCTGTGCAAAATTGACCGATTATAAGTCAACAGCTCCACGTTCTAACCCTGGCATATTTTCTAAATCTTGTTTTCCCGATGTGAATATTTAATCCATTTCCGCCCTCTAGTGTGGTAATAGTAGTACTAAACAATATCGTAGCACATAGACACCTTCAAATATTAACGTATAACTCCCACATCCGAATACATACAATCATTAAATTGATATCAATTTAAAGGTCAACCACGCCTAGTGGATATACTATCAACTTTGCGAGTCTATGCCCTTCAGGAGTAATTATATTCACCGTAGAATATAAAATTTGTCATTTTTCACACAAAAGTCAGGGTCTATTTGACCCGCTAAATATAGACCGATCTTTATGAAAACAGTCATGTGCCCGATACCCTTCTCCATTTTAAATTCCGCGGTTTTTGGGCCATAATTGCGGCCTCTGGAGCGACCAGAAAATCAAAAAAATAACATATTTGCTCCATTTCATCCCCTAAATATACACCGATGTTTACCAAAAACAATAGGGGTCTTCATTGGCCAGAACCCATTCTACATGTAAAATTTCGTGAAGATTGGTTCATAACTGTGGCCTGTATCGTGTTTATAAATTATAATGGACAGACGGACGGACGGACACACATGTCTAGATCGACTCAGCTAGTCGAGATATGACGATCGGTCTAGGACCAATATTTCGCGGCGTTACAAACTTTTGGGGCTGCACAAAGCTATAATACTCTGACAACATAGTTGTCCAGGGTATAAAAATCATATTTTTAAGGCCTTATACCGCATGGATTAAAAAAATAAATAAAATATTTACAAGTTCTTAACATAGGATTGAATTTTGCAAATAAATATTTCAAGAACTCCACAGTGTCGTATAAATACCGTATCATAAATTTCGAGATTTGAAAGTATGGAACGGAAGTTCGACATCTGTAAAACTAAAAACATTATTGCAGAACGGCGATTTTGTCACAATAACACAAAACCATTTACCATGTAACCATGAAATGAATAGGCCTGGTGCGTATAAGTAATAGGTGTATGGATTTTGAACAGATATATGTTAATGATACGCACACCAGGTCCCAAATCCAAAGGCAATGATACGTTTTAAGATTTGTTTTCAAATTGTAATACAGTTCCCATTCAAAAACAACGTTAACATCAAGAAAATAATGAAGTTTTCAAAATCAAGACCACGTAATCACTAGAAGTCACATATATATGAGTGTGTGTTTTTCGTTCGTTTTTCTTACTCCCTTTCACATCTCCATATATAATATATACATATGTATGTGTTTTATTTTGCTTTGATTAACTTTTTTGTTATTGTATGTAAATATTGTATAGCCTGGATGTGAAACCACTTAAAAATATAAATATTTATGATGATTGCAGTGCGCAGGCATTAGTCAGGCAATTCATAACCCTTTCATATGCACAAAGTCACATACACCACATGAACTTTTTGTGGAGTTCATCTTCAAACGAAGAAGAGATAAAGCAACAGAGCATCAAACAAGATGCCAAACAAATTTGGAGAAAAAACATCAACAAAAACAAATTGTGTCTTTGGAATATGTGAGGATGCGTGATTGCCTCTTTATATAAAAATTATGCTAATTTAATGGCTTAACAGTTCCGCTAAAAGTTTATCTTCAGAAAAGCGAGCGAGGGAGTGAACAAAAATATTTTCAAGAATTTTATTTACTTACACACATTGAGTTATTGTCTAAAAGGCAAAAACAAACAAAGAAATAATGGGAAGAGGAAAAGGAAGGACGATTGTTTGATGGCACTCGCAAACAAGGGAAGCTTACACATACATCTTTTTTTTGCGGGGGGAAGTATTACAAAAACAAATACTTCAAAAAGAATTTTTCGTTCCTTTTCTTTTTTCACCGCCAATTCATGTGCTGGTGTGCCGAATAGAACAGACAGATAGTCACTTTAAAATGTTATTCCTTCCATTTGAAGGAAGAGGCTTCAGTGCTGTTGGTGTTGGCGATAATGATGGGCGTGATCGTAAGACGGAAATGTTTGCCTTAGAAGTCTTAATGGTTTTCATTCTATCCTTACATGAACATCATAAAGCAGTTCATGCCGTCAAAGTCGCCCATAAAAGCTTTTACCCGCATATTAAACAAAAATCGTTGTCGCTCCTTCGTTTATAGCAAGTGCTGCATTACTTTTTAACTTTTCCATAACTATTTTCAGAAAAGAAGGAAGTATAGGAAAAACCAACAAAGGGCTAAGGGTTTTAGCACACACCAGTTGCAAATAAGAGATATGTGAAAAATTCCAAGGATTTTCTAAAACCCAGGACATTTTCAAAATATTTCCAAGGACTTTTAGATTAAATTCTCAAGGTGTCTACAAAGATGTAGATTTTTAAAAAGATATTTTCAAGGAATCTAAAAAGGAATGGATTTTTTAAGTAATATTTTTAAGCTCCCTAAAGAAGGCATGGATATTTTGAAGGTCTAAAATATTCAGGTGTGGATTTTTATACCCTACACAACTATGTAGTCAGGGTATTATAGCTTTGTGCAGCTCTAAAACGTAACGCCGCGAAATATTGGTCCTAGACCCACCTTTAAGTAACGATCGTCATATCTCGACTAGCTGAGTCGATCTAGACATGTGTGTCCGTCCGTCCGTCTATCCATCCGTCTGCCCATTATCATTTTTTAAACACGATACAGGCCACAGTCATGGACCAATCTTCACGAAATTTTGCATGTAGAATGGGTTCTGGGTTTTCAAGGACTATAAAGAAACCGTGGATTATTTGAAAAAAAAACAAATTTCCAGGACAGCAATACGACTCTAACGGGGCCAACAAAAC
>NW_026889293.1:0-12701 GCF_032173495.1 Musca vetustissima
TCCTAAAGCTGGAACAGTTCATGAATGAATTACATCAGCTGCAGTTACTAAAATTCGAATTTGAGAATTTATAGGAAGAACTACTCGGTTATCTACATCTAATAAACGGAATCCGTCTACTGGTAATTCGTTTGTAGGAATTATGTAAGAATCAAATTCTACATTATTGAAGTCTGAATATTCATAACTTCAATATCATTGGTGTATCGATTTACATATTTGTTAAAAAATAAAGTAAATATTAAATAACCAACTAAAACAACTCCTGTTAATCCTCCTACTGTAAATAAGTAAAATACTTTATAATACAAATCCTAAAGCTCATAGAATAGCTGGAGAATAGGTTAATTGAGTTCCGTATAATGTAGCAAGTCAACTAAAAATCTTAATCCCTGTAGGTACAGCAATAATTATTGTAGCTGAAGTGAAATAAGCTCGAGTATCAACGTCTATTCCAACTGTAAATATATGATGAGCTCAAACAATAAATTAGTAATATAGTAATAGCTCCAGCTAATACAGGTAAAGATAGAAGAAGTAATAAAGCAGTAATTACAACTGATCAAACAAATAAAGGTATTCGATCGAATGTAATACCAGTAGCTCGTATATTAATTACAGTAGTAATAAAATTTACTGCTCCTAAAATTGAAGAAATTCCAGCTAAATGAAGAGAGAAAATAGCTAAATCAACAGAAGCTCCTCCATGAGCAATAATTGAAGATAAAGGTGGGTAAACAGTTCATCCTGTACCAGCTCCCTTTTCTACTATACTTCTTACTAATAATAGAGTTAAAGCAGGAGGTAAAAGTCAGAAACTTATATTATTCATTCGAGGAAATGCTATATCAGGAGCTCCTAATATTAAAGGAACTAATCAATTTCCACAAAACAAAAAATAACTAATAAAAATTATTAATTGTTTTATTGTTTTGGAGGTGTTGGATTGTGCCCTGAATTATTATAAATTTGTTTCTTCCTCTCTCTAAAAATTTATTTTATTGTTAATTTTTTTTATGAATATGTATATGTTTATATGTGTCTGTGTGTGTGTATTGGTTTTCTTGCCACGTTTTTGAACTCAAAGGGTCATAAGCGTGCCGCCCATAGAATTAATAATTTATGCCATGGCAAACAATTCAGACAACAGCAGCTCAGCTCAACCCAACCAGAAAGAAAAAAAAAACAACAACAACAATTTGTTATAGATTTTTCATTTGATTCCGTTTCATGCAAATATTGTTTTGTTGTTATTTTTATAGCTTATGGGTTACAATTTACAGTTTTTATAGCATTCGAAGTTATCAATCGAATCCATGTTTGTCTCCTCCGTCTTTTCCTTATTGCAAATCGAGAGAAAAAAAATCCAAAACTTCAAAAAAAAATGAAAGGGGCCACAATGCAAAATATGGCCGGTCGGTCATATGCAAATTGCTGCTGCCAAGGCAAACAAAAGACTTAGGCAACAAACATGAAGGAAGTAAATGTTTTCGATTTCGATTTTTTAAGGGTCTAGTAAAAGTGTCATAAATTTTAATGTCCTCTAATAACTAAGTAAGTATACAGGAAATAATTGAAAGAAAATAAATGGACAAGGCGTGGATTTTTAAAATAATTTTTTCAAGGGTCTCCACAAGGCGTGGATTTTCAAAATAATTTTTTCAAGGGTCTCCACAAGGCGTGGATTTTCAAAATAATTTTTTCGAAGCTCTACATAAGGCGTGGGGGTGGCGTAGAGGATGATAGATACCAAACAACGTCTCTGATTGGCTTTAACATGGCGAAGCCCAGGCTTATCTTGGTTCCTCATTCATCTCAATTGTGGACACTTACCTCCCCGTGGTGCCACCGGGGTGCCACCTGGGGTAGCTAGTTTCATCACCCGTTGAAATAGTGAGCTAATATGTGCCGCAAGTTCACCCATAAGAACTATAAAAAAATGGGTTGAGGCGTCGGGTTAGTTGCCCACTCTCGGAAAACCCCCGCCTACTATGAAAAAGCAAAGAAAAAGAAAACCAAACCCCCGCCTAATGTTGACGACCCCCGCAAACGTATAAAGGTCCACGATCTGCGAATCTGCACCTGGAATATGCGGACCTTGTACAGAAGAAGCGCAGTGTTCACTATGGCGGATGTACTCAAGAAGTACAAAGCCGATATTATTGCCTTACAGGAAATGCGATGAAAAGTGTCTGGCGTAAGTAAATCAGACGATTACGCCCTCTATTATAGCTGCCATGAAACGAGACGTGAATTTGGCTGCGGATTTATGGTCAACAGGAGATTCACTCCAGTAGATGAGCGAATTGCTATAATCCGAATAAAAGCTAAGTTCTTCTACATCAGTCTCATTTACGCCCGTGCTCCCAACCCGAAGATAAAGATGAGCAGATCAAAGACATATTTTACGAGCGCCTATAAACAGCATATGATCGCTACCCTGGCCATGACATTAAAATTCAGCTAGGAGATTTTAATGCAAAAATCGGAAGGAAAAATATCTTTAGCCCCATCGTCGGAAAATTCAGCCTCCATGAAGAAACATCAGACAACGGCGGCATGAGGTTGATTGACTTCGCGGCAGCAAAAAAACCTGGTAGTTAGCAGCACCAGATTCAAGCATCTCGATATACACAAGGCCACCTGTATTTCTCCTGATCAAGCAGCGAGAAACCAAATTGACCATGTTGTGATAGACGGAAGGCATTCATCCAGTGTTTTAGACGTTCGATCGATACAAGGACCGAATATCAATTCGGACCATTACCTTGTGGCAGCCAAGGTTCGCAGCCGTCTTAATGTAGCAGCAAGGGTGCGATCTAACCCAACATGGAAACTCGACGTCGAAATGCTGCAAACACCACAGGTAGCCGAGACCTACTCCGCTCAACTTACCCAACTGCATGACAAAAGCATCCCTTGTCCCGATAATAGTATAGAAGCACAATGGCAGAGAAGTGCTCCAATCCCTACAAACAAACAGCAAAAGCAAAACGTGGGTACCAAAGACCACCATCAAGAAATCCGTGAAATCCGCTACTGATCTGAAAAATGCAGCGTATAGGGCAACACTGCAAACAGAAGCAACACGTAGTGCGATGGAGAATTATCGCGAGAACAGGAGAGAGGAGAGACGTATTTTCAGGAAAAACGAAGAAAGAACAAGAAAAACGTGAGCGTGAGCAAATCGAGATGTACAGGAGTCAGAATCAAGTCCGAAAATTCTCTATCAACGGGAAAAACATCAAACCGAAGGCTTTGGTGCAGGCACATCCTCCTGTAGAGATAAAGAAGGAAACCTCTGTGACAGATACAGACAACGTGCTGAGGATCTGCAAGGAGCGTTTTGAAAAACTTCCGGTATCAAATAGTAGAGGTGAAGAAGAGGATACCCCAGAAGCAATAATAGATGACGGTATAGAGTGTTTACCACCTAGACAAGATGAGGTCAGAATAGCAATCAATCGGCTGCAGATTAATAAAACAGCAGGTGCCGATGGCTTACAAGCCGAACTATTCAAGGCTGGTGGTCAGATCCTGGTAAGGAGCATACACCAGCTGATTAGTACAATTTGGCTAGAGGAATGCATGCCCAATGATTGGAACCTCAGCATCCTGTGTCCTGTGTGCACAAAACAGGAGACAAGACGATATGTGCCAACTATAGAGAAATAAGTCTCCTTCCCATCGCATATAAAATGTTATCCAGTGTGTACTGTGTGGTGAACGATTGAAGCCAATGGTCTATGACATTATTGGACAATAACAATGTGGCTTCAGACATGGCAGATCCCCCATTGACCAGATTTTCACTATGCGCCAAATCCTGAAAAAAAACCACGAAAAACACATCGACACATACCACCTATTCGTCGACTATAAAGCCGTATTCGACAGCCCTATCCGTTCAGAGGTGTATAAAGCCATGTCTACGTTCGGCATTCCTGCAAAATTAATACGGCTATGCAGGATAACTTTAACTGGCACACCATCAGCAGTTAAATTCGGAAAGGATCTCTCGGAGCCCTTGAATACCGAACGAGGATTCAGACAAGGTGACAGTTTGTCGTGTGACCTTTTTAACATCCAGCTGGAAAAGGTCATACGAGACGCAAAGTCACTTTGAAATGGACTCTATACACCAAATGGCACTCTATACACCAAACAGCATATGTTACTCACCTGCGCCACACCGACGACATCGATATAATGGGTCGAACATTGCGAGCGGTAACAGCCACCTTTGAACAAATTGAAAAGGAGTCTGCCAAAGTGGGTCTGGCAGGTTAACGGCGAGAAGACCAAGCTGATGGTATCAACGCGCAAGACGTCCAGTAGACTCGGAGCAACTGTGAAACTTGAGAACTACAGCTTCGAGGTAGTCAAAGATTTTATATCTACCAGTACCGCCATAAATAAAACGAACGACATCAGTTTTGAAATTCGGAAAAGGATTGTGGTGGCCAACCGATGCTACTATGGTCTGAGCAAAAAACTCAAAAGTAAGGCCACCTTACGCCAGACCATGGTCCAATTAACAGGTCGTGTAAGAGGCGAATATTATCGGCTATTATGGTAGAAAATCCTTCAAACTGTCAAATTTTGTGTTTACGTTTACACCAGATTAAGTCAAATTTTGACAGTTCGTGTGAAATCATTTGGCCTCTAACACGACCTGTTAATTGGATCATGCGCCAGACCAAAGTCACACTCTACAGGACGCTGATGCTACCCGTGCTGTGTTATATGGATCTGAAGCATGGGTACTTACGCAAACAGATGAGTCAGCTCTTGGAGTGTTTGAGAGAAAAATTCTCCGAAAAATCTATGGACCGATCTGCGTTGACGGTGAATATCACCGTCGAATGAATCATGAGTTGTACCAGCTATTCTCGGACATCGACATTGTTAGACGTATTGAGGCTGCAGCACCGACTACGTTGGCTAGGTCATGTTGTGAGAATGGATGAAGATACCCCAGATGCCCAGAAGGCATATTAAATCGAACCAGCTGATGGTTCACACAGAAGGGGAAGGCCACGAATAAGATGGAAAGACCAAGTGGAAGATAACATTTCCGAAAATGGTCTTTCAAATTGGAAAAATTGCGCAAAAGACCGACGCCCCTGGAAATCTTTTTTAAGTTCGGTTTTTTGGAACCTAAGATCTGTCACAAGCCAGTTAAGTCAGTATATAAGGCGTGGATTTTTTAAATAAATTTTTCTTGGGTCGTGGATTTTTTAAAAAAATTTTCCGCTGTCTCCAAGGCTTATATAAGGCGTGGATTTTTTAAATAAATTTTTCCTGGGTCTCCATAAGGCGTGGATTTTTTAAATAAATTTTTCCTGGGTCTCCATAAGGCGTGGATTTTTTAAATAAATTTTTCTGGGTCTGCATAAGGCGTGGATTTTTTAAATAAATTTTTCCTGGGTCTCCATAAGGCGTGGATTTTTAAATAAATTTTTCCTGGGTCTCCATAAGGCGTGGATTTTTTAAATAAATTTTTCCTGGGTCCCCACAAGGCGTGGATTTTTTAAATAATTTTTCCTGGGTCCCCACAAGGCGTGGATTTTTTAAATAATTTTTCCTGGGTCTCCATAAGGCGTGGATTTTTTAAATAAATTTTTCCTGGGTCCCCACAAGGCGTGGATTTTTTAAATAAATTTTTCCTGGGTCCCCACAAGGCGTGGATTTTTTAAATAATTTTTCCTGGGTCTCCATAAGGCGTGGATTTTTTAAATAAATTTTTCCTGGGTCTCCATAAGGCGTGGATTTTTTAAATAAATTTTTCCTGGGTCTCCATAAGGCGTGGATTTTTTAAATAAATTTTTCCTGGGTCTCCATAAGGCGTGGATTTTTTAAATAAATTTTTCCTGGGTCTCCATAAGGCGTGAATTTTTTAAATAAATTTTTTCGATGGTCTCTTCAACCAGGAAGTATCTTCGACATATCCATTAAGCACATTCAATTTTTTTTTTGATAATTAATTAATAAATAAAAAAACATACCCTGTTAATTATGGATTACCGTTCGTATGTGCAGATTTACTACCTCTAATGCAATTAAATCACTTGTTGACAGTTTATTAACAACAAAAGCAAACAAAAAAGTAATTATCTTTTTATCTCTTTGATAGAACAGCTATTCCGCCTGGGTTCTTTGTTCAATTCAATTTTTTCGGGGTACTTGAATTAAGTACTTGTATGTTGGCTATGTAAGATAGAATGTTAGATTATTTCAAACCAGTTTTAAAGGGGTTTCAGTTGTTAGAATAGGATTTTTATATTTTGAAAAAAAAAAATGTTGCTAGGGTCTACATGAGGTGTGGATTTTTAAAATAATTTTTTCGAGGGTCTACATAAGGCGTGGATTTTTAAAAATGCTTTTTCGGAGGTATTCATGTATTTGTGCATATGTTTGTAAAAGGCAAAAGGAAACGAGATAGACCCATGGTTCCTTTTGAGAATATGCATAGAATCTCTATCTAAGTCGATTTATGCATGTCCGTCCGTTCGTCCATCTGTCTGTCCATGTTAAATTGTAAACAAAGTACATGTTGCATTTATGATCCGAATTGGATGAAATTTGGCACATGTCACTTTTTTGGCCCATGGACGAACCCTATTGAAATTGGGAAAAAAATCTGTTCAGATTTAGATATAGCTCCCATATATATTTTCGTTCGATTTAAGGTAAATGGTGTACCAAAGTCCCTATATATCTTTCGATTTGCACGAAATTTGGTATAGTGTACTGATTTAGGTCTAGAATGGTGTGTGCTAAGTTTCGTGAAAATCGCTTCAGATTTCGTCCGATTTTATGTAAATGGTGAACCAAAGTCCCTATATATCTTTCGATTTGCACGAAATTTGGTATAGCGTAATGAATTAGATCTAGAATGATGTGTGTTAAGTTTCCTGCAAATCGGTTCTGATTTGGATATAGCTCCCACATATATTTTCGTCCGATTAATGTAAATGGTGTACCAAAGTCCCTATATATCTTTCGATTTGCACGAAATTTGGCATAGCGTAATGAATTAGGTCTAGAATGATGTATGCTAAGTTTCCCGAAAATCGGTCCAGATTTAGATATAGCTCCCATATATATATTTTCGTCCGATTTAATGTAAATGGTGTACCAAAGTCCCTATATATCTTTTAATTTGTACGAAATTTGGCATATCGTAATGAATTAGGTCTAAAATGACGTGTGTCGAATTTCGTGGAAATCGGTCCTGATTTAGATATAGCTCCCATATATATTTTCGTCCGATTTAATGTAAATGGTGTACCAAGGTCTCTATTTATCCTTCGATTTGTACGAAATTTGGTATAGCGTAATGAATTAGGTCTAGAATGATGTGTGTTAAGTTTCGTGAAAATCGGTTCAGATTTAGATATAGCTCTCATATATATTTTCGTCCGATTTTAGGTAAATAGTATTTCAAAGTTCATTCGATTTGCACGAAATTTGGCATGGCGTACTGAACTGAGTCTAGAATGATGGGTGGTAAGTTTCGGGAAAATCGGTTCAGATTTCGATATAGCTCCCATATATATTTTCGTCCGATTTTATGTAAATGGTGCACCAAAGTCCCTATATATCTTTCGATTTTAACGAAATTTGGCATGGCGTACTGAATTGGGTCTAGAATGGTGTGTGTTAAGTTTCGTGAAAATCGGGAGCTAAAAAATTTTTGAAATATTGTTCAAGGTCATTTGCATGTTCACAAACAAAAACATGGTTATTTAAATATCAAACGAAAAAAATTGTCTTAAATATAATTTTGATTAACAAGATCTAATTTAGTTTTTTTTTCCTCCAATGACCCTTAATTATCCATTGGCGGAATGCATGCGTAACACTCCACTCAACTCAATTTTTTTTTGATAACCAACAGCAACAGCATGTGGTCGGTCATTTATCAAATTAACCTTTACAAAAAATATAAACCACAAAGAAAAAACAATGCCGAACAAATCTATAATTTTTTCATAGGTGCAGATTCGATGATTGCCCTGAAATCCAAACACTAGGGGTGTGTACTCAACCTATTGGAGGGAAAATAAAATTATTTATGGCCACTGTTTTCTTTTCTGTGGCGATTTATTTATTTGCGTACCTCAATTGTTTATTCAATTGAGCAATCATATATATTTGCAAACAAACACACACACACACGTGTGTGTATGTTGTATGTTAATTACAATGCAATAAAATAATGATAAAAATTAATTATGCCAAGATCTATAATCGGCTTAAAACAATTAGGGTTCAGTGGAACAACAAAAAAACAAAACAAGACAACCGTATTAAATCAAAGTTTGTTTCTTAAGTCTTTTGTTTTGCCACATACATTGTGGTACTTGCATTGAATTGATTGGGAGTTTTGGGGTTAGGTGATTATTTTTTTTTATTCAATGCAAAAACAACAACACAAGGTGTGGATTTTTTTAAAATTAACTATTCAGGCGGGGATTTTTTTAAAAATAATTTTTCAAATTTTTTTTTTAATATTTTCTATCTCACATTTGTTTTTACATTTTTGGGGGGTTTTATACAGTTTTATACACATATGTGACGTTTACGACATAGCCCAAATCTTACTATTTTAGGTCAGGTACAATTCTAAATTAGAATTTTTATAAACTATTGTCGTTTTAAGTGTTTTATACAATTTTATACAAATATGTGACATTTACAACATTGTCCAAATCGTATTATTTGGGTTTAAAAATAATTTGAAATCAATATTTTAACGGATTTTTATCCTTGGATGTGTTTTTATACATTTTTGGGGGGTTTTATACAGTTGTATACACATATGTGACGTTTACGACATAACCCAAATTTGACTATTCTATGTCAGGTACAATTTTAAATTATAGTTTTCACAAACTACAGTCGTTTTAAGTGTTTTATACAATTTTATACAAGTATGTGACATTTACGACATTGTCCAAATCGTATTATTTGGGGTTAAAAATAATTTGATATCAATATTTTAACGGATTTTTATCCTTGGATGTGTTTTTATACATTTTTGGGGGGTTTTATACAGTTTTATACACATATGTGACGTTTACGACATAGCCCAAATTTGACTATTTTAGGTTAGGTACAATTTTAAAATATAATTTTCACAAACTACAGCCGTTTTATGTGTTTTATACAGTTTTATACAAATATGTGACATTTACGACATTGTCCAAATCATACTATTTGTCGTTAAATACTATATACATTCATAATATTAAACGATTTCAATTCTTTCATATGTTTTTGTACATTTTTTGAAGGTTTTATACAGTTTTATACACATATTTGACATTTACGACATAGCCCAAATTGTACTATTAGAGCTTAGGTACAATTCTAAATTAGAATTTTTACAAACTATTGCCGTTTTAGGTGTTTTATACAGTTTTATACAAGTATGCGACATTTACGACATTGTCAAAATTATATTATTTGGGGTAAAATAATAATGTGAAATCATAATTTTAAGGCTGTTCATTCAACTTGCTTGTTTAATCCAAAATAATACAAGTTGCACTATGTCGTAAACGTCACAGATTTGTATAAAATTGTATAAAACCCACAAAAGAGTGTATAAAAACACATCAGAGGATAGAAATCGGTCACATGTATGTATAAAAGTGTATAAAACCCCACATAAAAATTAAAGAAGCCCATTAAATGATTGAAATTGATTCATATTATGATTTCACATTATTTTTTTACCCCAAATAATAAAATTTGGACAATGTCGTAATTGTCACATACTTGTATAAAACTGTATAAAACACTTAAAACGGCAATAGTTTGTAAAAATTTTAATTTAGAATTGTACCTGACCTAAAATAGTAATATTTGGGCTATGTCGTAAATGTCAAATATGTGTATAAAACTGTATAAAACCTTCAATAATGTACAAAAACATATGAAAGTATTGAAATCGTTTAATATTATGAATTTAAATCGTATTTAACCACAAATGGTAACATTTGGACAATGTCGTAAATGTCACATATTTGTATAAAACTGTATAAAACACTTAAAACGGCTGTAGTTTGTGAAAATTATATTTTAAAATTATACCTGACCTAAAATAATAAAATTTGGGCTATGTCGTAAACGTCATATATGTGTATAAAACTGTATAAAACCCCCAAAAATGGTATAAAAACACATCCAAGGATAAAAATCCCTTAACATATTGATTTCAAATTATTTTTAAACCCAAATAATACGATTTGGACAATGTTGTAAATGTCAAATATATGTATAAAATTGTATAAAACACATAAAATGGATGTAGTTTATAAAAACTCTAATTTAGAATTGTGCCTGAGCTCTAATAGTCCAATTTGGACTATGTCGTAAAAGTCTCATACGTGTATAAAACTGTCTCATACGTCTCATACGTAAATAAAACCCCCCAAAATTGTATAAAAACACATCAAATAATTGAAATCGTTTAATTTTATGATTTCAAATTGTACTTAACCCTTAATAGTAAAATTTTAACAATGTCGTAAATGTCACATATTTGTATAAAACTGTATAAAACACTTAAAACGGCTGTAATTTTGAAAATTATATTTTAAAATTGTACCTGACCTAAAATAGTAAAATTTGGGCTATGTCGTAATTGTCTCATACGTGTATAAAACTGTATAAATCCCCCAATATTATGATTTAAAATTGTACTTAACCCTTAATAGTAAAATTTGAACAATGTCGTAAATGTCACATATTTGTATAAAACTGTATAAAACACTTAAAACGGCTGTAGTTTGTGAAAATTATATTTTAAAATTTTTCTTGATCTAAAATACTAAAATTTGGGCTATGTCGTAAACGTCTCATACGTGTATAAAACTGTATAAAACCTCCAAAAAATTGTATAAAAACACTACAAAGGATTGAAATCGTTTAATATTATGATTTCAAATTGTACTTAACCCTTAATAGTAAAATTTGAACATTGTCGTAAATGTCACATATTTGTATAAAACTGTATAAAACACTTAAAAGGGCTGTAGTTTGTGAAAATTATATTTTAAAATTGTACCTGATCTAAAATAGTAAAATTTGGGCTATGTCGTAAACGTCACATATGTGTATAAAACTGTATAAAACCCCCCAAAAATGTATAAAAACACATCAAAGGATTGAAATCGTTTAATATTATGATTTTAAATTATATATAACCAAAAATAGCAACAAATTTTTTCATTTTTTTTCTACATTATTCTGCCTCTGTTAAAGGCTGTTCATTCAACTTACTTGCATTGCACGGCATGTTGTCACCAGAACATTAACCGCTCACCCACATACAAACAAAATTCCGCCACCAATAAAAAATATGAAAATTATAAAAAAAATAATTTTCCACTAAAGTTGTCACATTGTTGTCTTAAACATATCAATAAAAAAACTAAAGTAATAATTAAACAATTATAAACATTTATTTATAGCTCATTACATTATCTCTGGCATAGAGATGGTGAGATAATATTGGGTGCCAACCGAATAGCGGAAGCTAGAAATGTCATTTACGGCGGACTGCTACCAAGTTTGGGTGATGAAGCTGTAAAAAGCTCACAATACAACGCCTACCAGGTGGATGGAAAATAATTCTGAAACAATATTCAAGCAATATTGTAATAAAACCAGTAAGGGAAGGTAGTAAAGTCGGACGGGGCCGACTATATGATAGCCTTCACCATTTTGGGTATATTCAAAAAATGAATCCTAACAGACATCGAATTTTTAAAGACCAGTAAAATGAAATTGGATCCATAAACATGTCATTCTGCAACCGATACTAAATTTTTCATTTGGTCAGATATAGAAGGTATATCTAAACCTGAACCGATTTTCAGGAAACTTAACATACATCATTCTAGATCTAATTCAGTACGCTGTGCCAAATTTTGTGCGAAACGAATGATATATAGGGTCTTTGGTACACCATTTACATAAAATCGGAGGAAAATATATATGGGAGCTATATCTAAATCTGCACCGATTTTAAGGAAACTTAGCACACATCATTCTAGACCTAATTCATTACGCTGTGCCAAATTTCGTGCGAATCGAATGATAAATAGGGTCTTTGGTACACCATTTACATAAAATCGGATGAAAATATATATGGGAGCTATATCTAAACCTAAACCGATTTTCTGGAAACTTAGCACACATCATTCTAGACCTAATTCAGTACGCTGTGCCAATTTTCGTGCGAATCGAAAGATATATAGGAACGTTAGTGCACCATTTACATAAAATCGGACGAAAATATATATGGGAGCTATATCTAAACCCGAACCGATTTTCACGAAACTTAACATACAACATTCTAGACCTAATTCATTACGCTATGCCAAATTTTGTGCGAAACGAATGATATATAGGGTCTTTGGTACACCATTTACATAAAATCGGAGGAAAATATATATGGGAGCTATATCTAAATCTGGACCGATTTTCACGAAACTTAACACACATCATTCTAGACCTATTTCATTACGCTATGCCAAATTTTGTGCGAATCGAATGGTATATAGGGACTTTGGTACACCATTTACATAAAATCGGACGAAAATATATATGGGAGCTATATCTAAATCTTAACCGATTTTCACGAAACTTAACACACATCATTCTATACCTATTTCATTACGCTA
>NW_026889294.1:0-12538 GCF_032173495.1 Musca vetustissima
TATAGACCTCGAAAAAAATTATTTAAAAAATCCACGCCTTTATAGACCTCGCAATAAAATTATTTAAAAAATCCACGCCTTATATAGACCTCGAAAAAAATTATTTAAAAAACATCCACGCCTTATATAGACCTCGAAAAAAATTATTTAAAAAATCCTCACCTTATATAGACCTCGAAAAAAATTGTTTAAAAAATCCACGCCTTATATAGACCTCGAAAAAAAAATGTATAAAAAATCCACGCCTTATATAGACCTCGAAAAAAATTGTTTAAAAAATCCACGCCTTATATAGACCTCGAAAAAAATTATTTAAGAAATCCACGCCTTATATAGACCTCGAAAAAAATTATTTAAAAAATCCACGCCTTATATAGACCTCGAAAAAAATTATATAGACCTCGAAAAAAAATGTTTAAAAAATTCACGCCTTATATAGACCTCGAAAAAAATTGTTTAAAAAATCCACGCATTATATAGAACTCGAAAAAAATATTTAAAAAAATCCACGCCTTATATAGACCTCGAAAAAAAATATTTAAAAAACATCCACGCCTTATATAGACCTCGAAAAAATTATTTAAAAAATCCTCACCTTATATAGACCTCGAAAAAAATTGTTTAAAAAATCCAAGCCTTATATAGACCTCGAAAAAAATGTATAAAAAATCCACGCCTTATATAGACCTCGAAAAAAATTGTTTAAAAAATCCACGCCTTATATAGACCTCGAAAAAATTAATTAAAAAATCCACGCCTTATATAGACCTCAAAAAAAATTATTTAAAAAATCCACGCCTTATATAGACCTCGAAAAAAATTGTTTAAAAAATTCACGCCGTGAATTAGTCTCGAAAACATATATTTTTAAAAAAATTCATTTGTTTGTATATTATTTCCCGTTTTCACTGTACGTATATTAACTCACTTGTCAAAGGAATACTCACATATATACATACATACCATTTTATTTCCTATATAGTTATAGACTTGTTCAACTTTTATTGGTATGCAAAATTATTTTTATGAAATATTTATAACCGCATTTTTTTGAGCTATTACAACACACATACATATACACACACTCACATTTAAACATTCCCCTAATATTGTTGTTATGCTGTTGAAATGCATATAGCCGAGCAGGATTGTTTTCATCAAATTGCATTTGAATTCGTCCATTTCTCTAGTCATTGAATATTCAGTGGAATCTGCTTACAATTTTTATTTTGGGAGAATATTTTTCAAATTTCGAAATTGTAAAATTTTTTCAACCATTTTATATTAAATCGAGTAATTCGATGTGTTTAATCAAAAAGAACAATCACTTTTATTATGAAACATGGTGGCGTATGAGTTATAAAAGAAAAATGTTTAATAACTCATACGCACCAGTAGTATAGTCTGATTTGTTAAGAAAACTTAGATGCACTAAAAAATATTTGTATGCCCTTCACCACACTGTGGTACAGGGTATTATGTCTTTGTGCATATGTTTGTAACAGGCAAAAGGAATCGAGATAGACCCATAGTTCCTTTTGCGAATATGCATAGAATCACATTCTGAGTCGTTTTATGCATGTCCGTCCGTCCGTCCATGTTAAATTGTAAACAAAGTATAGGTCGCAGTTTTGTTTCGAATTGGATGAAATTTGGCACAGTTCATTTATTTGGCCCAAGGACGAACCCTATTGAAATTGGGAAGAATCGGATCAGATTTAGATATAGCTCCCATAAATATTTTCGTCCGATTTGCACGAAATTTGCCATAGCATAATGAATTAAGCCTCGAGTGATGTGTTTCATGATTATCGGTTCAGACTTAGATATAGCTCCCATATATATTTTCGTCTGATTTTAGGTAAATGGTGTACGTACCAAAGTCCCTATATATCTTTCGATTTGCAGGAAATTTGGCATAGCATAATGAATTAAGCCTAGAATGATGAGTGTTAAATTTCGTGAAAATCGGTTCAGATTTAGATATAGCTCCCATATATATTTTGGTCCGATTTAATGTAAATGGTGTACCAAAGTCCCTATATATCTTTTGATTTCCACGAAATTTGGTATAGTGTACTGAATTGAGGCCAGAATGATGTGTGTCAAGTTTCAAGAAAATCGTTTCAGATTTAGATATAGCTCCTATATATAGTTTCGTCCGATTTAATGTAAATGGTGTACCATAGTCCCTATATGTCCTTCGATTTGCACGAAATTTGGAATAGCATAATGAATTAAGCCTAGAATGATGTGTGTTAAGTTTCGTGAAAATCAGTTCAAATGTAGATATAGCTCCCATATATATTTTCGTCCGATTTAATGTAAATGGTGTACCAAAGTCCCTATATATATTCCGATTTGCACGAAATTTGGCACAGTACGCTTAACGAGGTCTCGAATGATGTGTGTCAAGTTTCAAGAAAATCGCTTCAGATTTATATATAGCTCCCATATATATTATCGTCCGATTAAGGGAAAATGGGGCACCAAAGTCCCAATATATCCTTCGATTTGCAGGAAATTTGGCATAGTGTACTGAATTGAGGCTAGAATGATGTGTGTTAAGTTTCGTGAAAATCAGTTCAAATGTAGATATAGCTCCCATATATATTTTCGTCCGATTTAATGTAAATGGTGCACCGAATTCCCTATATATTTTTCCATTTGCAAAAATTTTGCATGTCGTATCAAATTAAGTGTAGAATGATGTGTGCTGAGTTTCATGATATTCGGTTCAGATTTAGATATAGCTCCCATATATAGTTTTGTCCGACTTTATGTAAATACCCTATATATTTTTCGATTTTAACAAAATTTCGCATAGGGTACTGAATTGAGTGTAGAATGATTTGTGTTAAGTTTCGTGAAAATCGGTTCAGATTTAGATATAGCTCCCACATATATTTTCGTTCGATTTTCGTCCCGATAAATTGTTCGATTTGCACGAAATTTGGCATAGCTTCCACCATTAAGACTAGAATGATGTGTATTGAGTTTCATGATAATCGGTTCATATTTAGATATAGCTCCCATATATATTTTCGTCCGATTTAAGGTAAATGGTGCACGAAATTTGGTATAAAATTTCGGTGGATTCCATCTCAATGATCTGAAAAAGATACTAGTCTGTTTATTCATTTATAATCTACACAACTATGTTGTCAGGGTGTTATAACTTTGTGCAGCCCCAAGAGTTTGTAACGCCGCGAAATATTGGCCCTAGACCCACCTTTAAGTATACCGATCATCATATCTCGACTAGCTGAGTCGATCTAGACATATGTGTCCATACGTCCCTCCGTCTGTTCATTATAATTTGTAAACACGATGCAGGCCACAGTTATGGACCAATCTTCCCGAAATTTTGCATGAACGGGTTCTGGCCAATGAACCCCTATTTTTTTTTTTGAAAATATCGGTTAATATTTAGGGGATGAAATGGACCAAAAACATTATTTTTGTCTGATTTTCTGATTGCTCCAGATGCCGCAATTATGGCCTAAACATCGCGAAAGTTTACTTGGAGAAGGGGATCGGGCCAAAGACTAAACATGCCTGTTTTGAACCCCAAATGAACCCCAACTTTTGTGTGAAAAATTACAAAATTTGTATTCTATAGCGTATATTTACCCCTGAAGGATATAGACCCCAGAAGTTGATAGTATATCCAAGAGGAGTGGTTGACCTTTAAATTGATACCAATGACATTGTCGTATGTACTCGGATGTGGGAGTATTAGGTGCTTTCGTATTCAGATATTATTTAGTAACCCATTACCACCGTAGACTGTGAAAATATAGAGCTAATCGTTTTTTTCCTTGAGGATCCAGGTATGGTCAAGGACAACGCTTATATTTTTCAGTGATGATCAGATAATAATTTTGGGATGACGTGGACCGAAAACTTAATTTTTTGTGTTTTTTTTCGAGTTAATATATAGGCCACAATTGAAAGCCGAAACCTGACTTCTAGTCGGCCAGGAGGGTGCAAATATCGCGAAATATTGCCCAAGCTAGGGAATATAGAACCAAACAAAGTTAGATTTTTGTGGAAGTTGTGTAGGATATCATATTTTCGGCCCGTCCGACTATACTGCTCCGCTCACTGGTTTAAATTACATATATAAGGCTTGGATTAAAATAAAATTCAGTACCTAATTTTTACGTGACCCTTATAAAGCCTGGATTTTTTGAATAATTTTTTTCGTGACCCTTATAAAGCGTCGATTTTTTTAAATAATCTTAATAATAATAATCTCCTAGGCGAGCATTTTTTACTGCATATCCTTTGGTATCCTTGTAACATCTCTTCAAAATAAATGTCTTAACAAAATGTAAACAATGTTCACTTTCTCAGCCAGTAAGGCCATCCAGTCCTTGCAATTGTTTAATTACTACCTAAAAATGTCCTTTGAACTACAGGTCCTTATGATGACACTAATGAGACACCTTTCGTACGTATTTATATTGTTGTGTTTGTGAGCACACACACAAAAAACAACTGTCTTTGTGACTTACACAATATTTGTTTAATAAGTGAAAAATTAGTATTTACCAAAAAAACAAAAGCAACAACAACAACAATAATAATGAGTTGGATGTTAATGTTATTGTTTACACTACTGTTGCTTTGTCATTGTAATCGTTGCTGTTGTTGTTGCTGCTCATTCATTCATGCATTGTTTACACAGTGTTCTGGGTTGTCGAAAAAAATAATTGCCCACTTTGGAATGACAAAAAAAAAAATGAAAAATAAAAAATATCAAATAAAAAAATGTTTGAAAAAAATAATAATAATGAGTCAATTCTGGGAAAATAATAATTAGTCCTTTTTTTACATTTTATAGTGCCAACAAAATTTTCATTCATGCATTCACTTTGCCTGGAACGAAAACTGTGCAATGAATAGCAACCGACTGAGAATTGCATGGAAATGCATTTTGGCATTCAAAGTGCTAAAGATATGGTGTTGAAAATTTATAATGCACAGCAAGTATAGGCTCTGTATGTTTGGTATATGTGTGTGTGTATATGGGCGTGCGGTGAAATGTTTACTCGTAGTTCTTTTGTTTGCTTTTATTGCCATGTTTACGGTAATTTTGCAATAATTATCATTGCCCAATTGTGAAACCATTATTCTCATTTTTGTTTTTGGCAAAGTCAATTGTTTGTTGAACGCTTAGCAAAATATTGTTGCGATAACGTAGAAAAAATTATTTCGAATATCTACGCCTTATATTGGTCTCGAAAAAAATTAATTTACAAATCCACGCCTTATGTAGGCCTTACAAAAATTATTTTAGAAATCCACGCCTTATGTAGGCCTTACAAAAATTATTTTAGAAATCCACGCCTTATGTAGGCCTTGGAAAAAATTATTTTAAAAATCTACGCCTTATGTAGGTCTTGGAAAAAATTATTTTAAAATTCCGCGCCTTATGTAGGCCTTGGAAAAAATTATTTTAAAAATCCACGCCTTCTATAAGACCTTGAAAAAATTACTTTAAAAATCCACGCCTTATGTAGGCCTTGGAAAAAATTATTTTAAAAATCCACCCCTTATGTAGGCCTTGGAAAAAATTATATTAAAAATCCACGCCTTATGTAGGCCTTGGAAAAAATTATTTTAAAAATCCACGCCTTATGTAGGCCTTGAAAAAAAATTATTTTAAAAATCCACGCCTTATGTAGGCCTTGGAAAAAATTATTTTAAAAATCCACGCCTTATGTAGGCCTTGGAAAAAATTATTTTATAAATCTACGCCTTATGTAGGCCTTGGAAAAAATTATTTTAAAAATCTACGCCTTATGTAGGCCTTGGAAAAAATTATTTTAAAAATCCACGCCTTATGTAGGCCTTGGAAAAAATTATTTTAAAAATCCACGCCTTATGTAGGCCTCGGAAAAAATTATTTTAAAAATCCACGCCATATGTAGGCCGTGGAAAAAATTATTTTAAAAATCCACGCCTTATGTAGGCCTTGGAAAAAATTATTTTAAAAATCCACGCCTTATATGGGTCTCGAAAAGAATTATTTTAAAAATTCAAGCCTTATGTAGGCCTTGGAAAAATTATTTTAAAAAGCCACGCCTTATGTAGGCCTTGGAAAAAATTCTTTTAAAAATCCACGCCTTATGTAGGCCTTGGAAAATTATTTTAAAAATCCACGACTTATCTAGGCCTTGGAAAAAATTATTTTAAAAATCCACGCCTTATGTAGGCCTTGGAAAAAATTACTTTAAAAATCCACGCCTTATGTAGGCCTTGGAAAATTATTTTAAAAATCCACGACTTATCTAGGCCTTGGAAAAAATTATTTTAAAAATCCACGCCTTATGTAGGTATTGGAAAAAATTATTTTAAAAATCCACGCCTTATGTAGGCCTTGGAAAAAATTATTTTAAAAATCCACGCCTTATGTAGGCCCTGGAAAAAATTATTTTAAAAATCCACGCCTTATGTAGGCCTTGGAAAAAATTATTTTAAAAATCCACGCCTTATGTAGGCCTTGGAAAAAATTATTTTAAAAATCCCCGCCTTATGTAGGCCTTGGAAAAAATTATTTTAAAAATCCACGCCTTATGTAGGCCTTGGAAAAAATTATTTTAAAAATCCACGCCTTATGTAGGCCTTGGAAAAAATTATTTTAAAAATCCACGCCTTATATGGGTCTCGAAAAAAATTATTTTAAAAATTCAAGCCTTATGTAGGCCTTGGAAAAAATTATTTTAAAAATCCACGCCTTATGGGAACCTTGGAAAAAATTATTTTAAAAATCCACGCCTTATGGGAACCTTGGAAAAAATTATTTTAAAAATCCACGCCTTATGTAGGCCTTGAAAAAAAATATTTTAGAAATCCACGCCTTATGTAGGCCTTTGAAAAAAATATTTTAAAAATCTACGCCTTATGTAGGTCTTGGAAAAATTATTTTAAAAATCGACGCCTTATGTAGGTCTTGGAAAAAAATTATTTTAAAAATCCACGCCTTATGTAGGCCTTGGACAAAATTACTTTAAAAATCCACGCCTTATGTAGGCCTTGGAAAAAATTATTTTAAAAATCTACGCCTTATGTAGGTCTTGGAAAAAATTATTTTCAAAATCCACGCCTTATGTAGGCCTTGGAAAAAATTATGTTAAAAATCCACGCCTTATGTAGGCCATGGAAAAAATTATTTTAAAAATCCCCGCCTTATGTAGGCCTTGGAAAAAATTATTTTAAAAATCCACGCCTTATGTAGGCCTTGGAAAAAATTATTTTAAAAATCAACGCCTTATGTAGGCCTTGGCGAAAAAATTATTTAAAAAATCCAGGCCTTATGTACCCCTTGGAAAAAATTATTTTAAAAATCCACGCCTTATGTAGGCCTTGGAAAAAATAATTTCAAAAATCCACGCCTTATATTGGTCTGGAGAAAAATGATTTCAAAAATCCACAGCATATATTGGGTGTTTGGAACACTGTGATGCACCATTATATTGTCATCAATTCGTATGCATTGTATTACAAAACATATTATTATTGTTTTCCCACGTCTATGTGTGTGTAGGTGTGAGGATGTGTATTTACACACTTCCACTGCTACAACACAACTTGATAGATGGGTTTCCTTCAGAGGCGTTGGGAGCTGCTGCCATGCTTAGCATTAGCCTAATGAGAGCAAAATTCTCGAGTAAAAAGACAACAACAATTACAACAAAAAGACAATTAATGATAATTGTTAAGCTGGGCTTTTTGTCGTGTAGTTGTTGTTGTTTATGCTGTTGATATTGTCATTATTTCTAGTCGTAGTTGTAATGATTGTTTTGTTGTTATTGTTTTCTAGTTGTGTAATTATTGTTTTGTTTGCCAAACTTGTTGTTGTTGACAATGATGTTGTTGTTAAACAAAGCCAGTGTAGTGTAATTAGAAGTACGCAAAATTAAACAATTGTTCATACATATTTTGCAAAAAATATATATTGCCATGATTTTTAATTGCTGTTTGGCCTCTCAAACGTTTTTTTTATTTTTCCTTTGGATTTCCTTAAACCCCCTCCCACCATTTGAAATCTATGTTATTGCTGGGGATTTGAAGTGGAGGTCATTCATTAGTCCGTTGTTTGGTCTAATGAGTTTTAAAACTGACAAATTTGTTATTCGTTAATGATAAATTATGTCCAAACTGCAGGGGAGTCCACGAAGTTCATTTATTTACGAAAAATATGCACAGAATTGTTACGTTGATTTATTTGTTAAAAAAATCTAGTTATTGTTGTTCTAATTGCAACTCATTATTCTTTCTAAATGATTTGTTATTTATTTTTTTGCAAACGGTTGGCAGTTAATAATTTGGATAATGCGAAACAATTTATTAACTAACAACGAAAAATCTAAATTCGGTCAATTAAAAGAAGCTCTTACCTTTCAACTGAGAAATGTGACACCAATCTTCTCGTTAGCGCAGCCGTTCGAAAAGAAGGAAATTCGGATTTACTGTTCTGAAAGAAAAATTTCCAAGTCCGGCAAGGTTATCGAAAATGCGAAATCAAATCCGATTTGAATCAAATTTTGCAGACGCATTTCTGATTTTCGTTATGAACGGGTGTATATTGTGATTTTGGCGTGGTTTAAACGTGAAATCGGATGGAACATATATATGGATAATAAATAATAATATATAAATATGACCCGATCTGAACCAAATTTTTCTGAGTTGTTCTAGCCTATAAAAATGCATGTAGACAAAATTTTACGATGATCGGATGTATTTTGTGGGTTTGGAGTTACTTAGACGTGAAATGGGATAGAATATATATATATATATATATATATATCGGAGCTATATCTAAATCTGAACCAATTTGAACCAAATTCGACACACTTATTTACAGACCCAAAACAATCGTACAAACCAAATGTTATAGCAATCCGTTGTAAATTACCGACTTGGTGCATCTTAAACCTGAAATCGGATGAAAATATGTATGGGAGCTATATCCATATCTGAGCCGATTTCTTCCAAATTTCAGCAATAACCATGCTAGTAACAAAAAAAAAAAAACAGTTGGGCCGAATTTCATGACGAATACTATGATTTTGTTGCCGCTATGAATATTGCACAGAAAAAGTGGTCATTTGACCTATAGTGCACTGTGGTACAGGGTATTATGTCTTTGTGCATATGTTTATAACAGGAAAAAGGAAAGAACCTCGGTTCCTTTTGAGAATATGCATAGAATCACTTTCTGAGTCGATTTACGCATGTCCGTCCATGTATTTTTGTACAGGTCGCATTTATGATCCGATTTGGATGAAATTTGTCATCGGTAACATATTTGGCCCAAGGACGAACCCTATTGAAATTGAGAAAAATCAGTTCAGATTTAGATATAGCTCCCATATATGTTTTCGTCCGATTTAAGGTAAATTGTACACAAAAGTCCCCAAATATCTTTCGATGTGCACGAAATTTGGCACATCGTACTGAATTGAGCCTAGAATGATGTGTGCTAAGTTTCGTGAAAATCGGTTCAGATTTAGATATAGCTCCTATATATATATATATATATTTTCGTCCGATTTAATGTAAATGGTGCCCAAAAGTCCCCAAATATCTTTCGATGTGCACGAAATTTGGCACAGCGTACTGAATTGAGCCTAGAATGATGTGTGCCAAGTTTGGAGAAAATCGGTCCAGATTTAGGTATAGCTCCCATACATATTTCCGTCCGATTTAAGATAAATGGTGCACCAAAGTCCCCAAATATCTTTCGATGTGCACGAAATTTGGGGTAGCGTACTGAATTAAGCCTAGAATGATATGTGTTAAGTTTCGTGATAATCGGTTCAGATTTCGATATAGCTCCTATATAGATATTTTCGTCCGATTTAATGTAAATGGTGCACAAAAGTCCCCAAATATCTTTCGATATGCACGAAATTTGGCACAGCGTACTGAATTAAGCCTAGAATGATGTGTGCCAAGGTTGGAGAAAATCGGTGCAGATTTACATATAGCTCCCGTATATAGTATCGTCCGATTTCATGTAAATTGTGCACAAAAGTCCCCAAATATCTTTCGATTTGCACGAAATTTCGCATAACGTACTGAATTGAATCTTGAATGATGTGTGCTGAGTTTCGTGAAAATCGGTTCAGATTTAGATATAGCTCCCATATATAGTTTCGTCCGATTTCATGTAAATGGTGCACCAATGTCCCTATATATCATTCGATTTGCACGAAATGTGGCATAGCGCTCTGAATTGAGTCTTGAATGATGTGTGCAAAGTTTCATAAAAATTGGTCCAGATTTAGATATAGCTCCCATATGTATTTTCGTCCGATTTAAGGAAAATGGTACACCAAAGTCACTATATGTCCTACGATTTCCAAGAAATTAGGCATAGCGTAATGAATTAGTTTTAGAATGATGTCTGCCAAGTTTCGTGAAAATCGGCCCAGATTTAGATATAGCTCCCATATATATTTTCGTCTGATTTAATGTAAATGGTGTACCAAAGTCCCTATATATCTTTTGATTTCGACAAAATTTGGTATAGTGTAATGAATTAGGTCTAGAATGATGTGTGTTAAGTTTCCTGAAAATCGATTAGGATTTATATATAGCTCTCGTATATAGTTTTGTCCAATTTTAAGTAAATGGTGCACCAAAGACCCAAAGTTAGGCCGATTGACACACAACGTACTGAGGTTAATATCACCTAGCGTGTGGAAAGTTTTGAAATCGGTTCAGATTTGGATAGAGCTCCTATACATATTTTCTCCCGATTTTATGTACATGATTCACCGAGTACTCAAAATGTGGCCGATATGCACAAAACATACTGAACTTAGTATAACTTAACCTGTGACAAGTTTCGATGAAATCGGCTTAGATTTCGATATAGCTTTTATATATATTTTCGTCCAATTTTTTAGTAAATGGTGCATCAAACTACTCATGTTCATCCAATCGGACACCCGGATTGATATTTGTTCTAAACTGATTTACACAATTTTGTCCCATGGTGAGAAGCAACTCTATATCTGAAAATATTATATGAAAAAAATTAAAAATATTATATAGGTTGCAGAATGGCATGTGGGTGGATCCATTTTCACGTTAATGGTTCTTCGAAAATGCGACGTCTGTTAGGATTCATGTGTTGAATATACCCAAAATGGTGAATGGTATCATATAGTCGGCCCGTCCGACTTTACTACTGTCCTAACTGATTTTAAATAAGTTTTTTCAACAACTATATATGGCGCGGATTTTTTAATAATTTTAGTATTTTTATACCCTACACAACTATGTTGTCAGGGTATTATAGCCTTGTGCAGCCCCAAAAGTTTGTAACGCCGCGAAATATTGGTCCTAGACCCACCTTTAAGTGTACCGATCGTCATATCTCGACTAGCTGAGTCGATCTGGACATGTGTGTCCGTCCGTCTGTCCATTATATTTTGTAAACACGATACAGGCCACAGTTATGGACCCATCTTCACGAAATTTTGCATGTAGGATGGGTTCTGGCCAATGAAGACCCCTATTGTTTTTGGAAAAGATCGGTTAATATTTAGGGGATGAAATGGACCAAAAACTTTATTTTTGTCGGTTTTTCTGGTCGCTCCAGAGGCCGCAATTATGGCCTAAACACCGCGCATTTTTGCATGGAGAAGGGGATCGAGCCAGAGAATAAGCATGCCTGTTTTGATAAAGATCGGTCAATATTTAGCGGGTAAAATGGACCCTAACTTTTGTGTGAAAAATGACAAAATTTGTATTCTATGGCGTATATATTTACACCTGGAGGATGTAGACCCCAGGAGTTGATAGCATATCCAAGAGGAGTGGTTGCCCTTTAAATTGATACCAAATATAGTGATGTATCTACTCAGATGTGGGAGTTACAATCAAATATTTACAGGTGCATACGTATTCAGATATTATTTAGTAACCCATTACCACATTAGAGGGGGAAATATCGCGCTGATGGCTTTGAAATTTTTCATGAAGTTCCAGTTATGGTCAAGAACAACGCCTACAATTTTCGGTGATGATCAGATTAAAATTTTGGGATGAAATGGACCGAAAACATAATTTTTTGTGTGTTTTCGAGTCGAGTATAATCCGAAAATCACAACACAACCCACCGTGAAGGTAATCTGGACAAGTAATTAGAGGACTGTACTGAATATTCGAAAAAAGTAAGGAAGAGGTGTTGTTGACCTCTAATCGGACAAGAGGGTGCAAATATCACGAAATATTACTCAGACTCGGAATAAACATCCTCAGAAAGTTAGAGTTCGTGGTAGTTGTGTAGGGTATCGTATGGTCGGCCCCGTCCGACTATACTGCTCCGCTCACTGGTTTAAATAATTTTTTTTCTGATCCTTATAAGTCGTGGATTTTATCCTAATTCATTTTTTGTTCTTTTACCTCTTTTTCCAGAAAGCTACATTACAACAAATCATCGATGTGGTAAGTCCATTCATTTTCCTTTTGCCAAAAAATATATATTTTCTTTTCTAATTATATATAAATA
>NW_026889295.1:0-12680 GCF_032173495.1 Musca vetustissima
CAAAAATTTGCGTTGTTTAACACGTTCCAGAACTATTAGCTACTTCTTGTAGAAAACAGGACAATTAAAACCAAGCAGGCAATTTTTCTTAATTTTGTTGTTAAACAAATAGCAAATCCGTCAAAAAACATGTTTTTTTGTTGATTGTTATTGAACACAGTTTGTAACATATTGAACAGAGTTATTTTTCGAACCACACTTTCGCTCGGAATTGGACACACTATTTTGGAAAAAATGGGAATCTGAAAAAAGTATTGGAATCAAAAACTCTCAGAACATGTCACATGGGCGTATATCTGTCCAAATGAAAAATTTTGTATAGGTTGCAGAATGGGATGTTAAAGATCAAATATTTTAGTTCAACCAATTTCATGTTAATGGTTCTTCAAAAATGCGACGTCTATAGGATGCATCTGTTGAATATACCCAAGATGGTGAAGGGTATCATATAGTCGGCCAGTTTTTACCTTACAAAATATGGAATTTAATGTCGATTTAGCCATCTGTTGTAATCATTCCGCCTTCTAAGGATATCGTAATAAAAAAAACTCGAACCTGACGATATGAAATATATCGGCCAGCATTTAGGCATCACCCCCATATAATGATACCTCCTGAAGGAATGTATTGAGATACTAAACTAAAATATTGAAATTGAGCTATATCGGTCATTAGTTAGGCATAACCCTACATATAATGATAACCCCAAATATTCGCTAATTCAGTACACTATGTAATCAATATTGGTCCTCCATTAGTTTGAGGATTTTATACACATGTTCCACTCTACCATGCGCTATCAATATAGGTCCATATTTTGGGGTTTTTATAAATTGGTTTTACATAAATCGGTTTGTAAATTTGTCAGTGTAGGTCCACATTTTGGTATGTTCCCTATATTTTTATTTCCTGTCAGTATACCTATGGTGGAGGGTATCCAAAGTTCGGTCCGGCCGAACTTAACGCCACCACACCACACTGTGGTACAGGGTATTATGTCTTTGTGCATATGTTTGTAACAGGCAAAAGAATAGAATCACTTTTTAAGCTTATTTATGCATGTCTGTCCGTCCGTCTGTCCGTACAAAGTACAGGTCGCATTTGTGATCGGATTTGGATGAAATTTGGCACAGTTCACTTATTTGTCCCAAGGACGAACCCTATTGAAATTGGAAAAAATCGGTTCAGATTTAGATATAGCTCCCATATATATTTTTGTTTGATTTAAGTTAAATGGTGCAACAAAGTCCCTAAATATATTTCGATTTTCACGAAATTTGGCACAGCGTACTGAATTAAACCTAGAATGTGTGTGAAAATCGGATCAGATTTAGATATAGCTCCCATATATATTTTCGTCCGATTGAAGGTAAATGGTGCACCAAAGTCCCTAAATATCTTTCGATTTCTAGAATGATGTGTGTTAAGTTTAGTGAAAATCGGTTCCGATTTTCATATAGCTCCCATATATATTTTCGTCCGTAAGAAGCAACTCTATATTTGACGAAATGAAAAATTGAGTGTAGGTTGCAAAAAGATATGTTTATGGGCCCAATTTCATTTTACTGATCCTTCAAAAATGCCACGTCTGTTAGGATTCATCTGTTGAATATACCCAAAGTGGTGAAGGTGTCATATAGTTGGCCCCGTCCGACTTTACTACATTTCTCACTTGTTTTATATTGTGAAGATGACACCTTGTTTATTTGTTTTATTTTCCGTTGTTTGTAATATCACCACTGTGAATCTTTTAATTTAAAATATTTTTCACGTCCATTCATCGAAATGTAATTATTAATATGTCATTTATTATTGTTCTGCAATGTTTTTGTTCTCGTTTATACTGGAATATTATTAATCCATAACTTGTAAAGATTTATGTTTGTGTTTTTGTGGTAATAAACGACAAAAATGCATGTATATATGTCTGTATGTATGTGTTTGTTTGTTTTTACCAAACAGGAAGTCAAGGTGCAAAATGGCAAAATGAGGATACAATACCAAAAAGAATAACCATAAATATTGAAATGACAATAAAGTAAACAATGAATACCAAGAATTTAGACGATACTAAGATAGTAGAAGAACATAGAAATATTGTACACATTTGGTTAAGGGGATGAGAATGTTTGATCTATAATGAATTTGGAGAACGCTACATATCAACAAAAAAATTGGTGATGTTACATTTAATAGAAAAGTTGTATTGAGAAGAAACAAGTGAAAAAGCGTTAAGTTCGGCCGGGCCGAACTTTGGATACCCTCCACCTTAGATATACTGACATGTACTAGAAATGAAAAAATAGGGAACATACCAAAAAGTGGACCTATATCGACATTTGTAAAAAGGAATTTTGTAAACCATAATACAAATTTCAGAAATTTTTAATGGATAATTACACCCTCTGCCTTATGGCTAATAAGGGTGTATACAATTTAACACGGTGAAAATGTGCCTCATCGAAATATTGGTTCTAGACCCCAAGTTTCTTTGCACCAAATCCGTTTCAGAAAATTTAGATTTCATCCAAATTTGCTCATCTTATTATTTCTTCCAAACTTAGTTCAAATTCAAAGATGGGGAATATCGGTCCACTCCTTCTGGAACCTCCACACAGGGGCTAGGTCTAAATGCGGCTATAGTTCATTATCGAACCTTACGTTATAATTTCGTATCTCGCTATCCTCCGCAGGAGAAATGATTACAACAGAGTCTTAGAACCAAACTCAAAACGCGGAGCAAATCAGATAACTATTTTCATATAAACCAGTAATGAAAGTAGTAAACTCGGACTGGGCCGACTATATGATACCCTTCACCACTTTGGGTATATTCTACATATGTATCCTAACAGACGACGCGTTTTTGCTATATATTTATATCTGTACCGATTGCAGGGAAACTTGCCAGAGACAAATTTAAATTACTTCAGTGTCAATCGGCCTAGCTATGGATCTTTTCACGAAGCTTAGCAACATCATTCTAGACTTAATTGAGTACCCTATACCAAAATTCGTGCAAATCGAAAGATATATAGGGACTTTGGTGCACCAATTACTTAAAATCGGACGAAAATATATATGGGAGCTATATCTAAATCTGAACCGATTTTCAATTTCAATAGGGTTCGTCCTTGGGCCAATTAAGTCATCCAAATCGGATCATAATGCGACCTATACTTTGTTAACAAAAATACATGGACGGACGGACCGGCAGACGGACATGCATAAATCGACTAAAAAGTGATTCTATGTATATTCTCAAAAGGAAGCATGACTCTATCTTGATTATTTTTGCCTGTTACAAACATATGCACAAAGACATAATACCCTGTACCACACTGCGGTGAAGGCTATAAAAAGGGGTTTATATGGAGACTACCCCAAAAAGGGGCGACTATTAATAATTTTTGGTAGGGAGATTTGTTACTATATACAACTACAAAATACCAAATTGCAGCAAATTCGGTTAAAAAACGCGCTCAAAAACCCAAAATACCGAAAATTGGGGGTACCCTTATATGGGGGCTATCGGAAAAAATTGACCTATATTCATAATTTATTGTGGGGAGATTTGGTTCCTATTAAGGACTCAAAATACTAAATTACAACCAATTCCATGAAAAAATCCGGTCAAAACCCCCCAAAAACTGGAAATTGGGATGTACCCTTATATGGGGGCTACCAGAAAAAGTGGATCTATATTTAAAAATTTTAGTGGGGAAATTTGGTACCCAGTAAAAACCCCATGTACCAAATTTCAGCGCATTCGGTTGAAAATAGTGCTCAAGAACCCTAAAATACCGAAAATTGGGGGGTAGAGTTGCTTCCCAATAAGAGCTCAAAGTACCAAATTTCAGCGAATTCGGTTGAAAAACACGCTCAGGAACCTCAAAATACCGAAAATTGGGGGTACCCTTATATGGGAGCTATGGCTATGCTATACTATGGTGGAGGGTATAAAAAATTATAAATTTTTTATTAACAAATTCCTAATTTGTACTGCAATCATTCTGCCAACTGTAGGGTATAGGACACAAAAGCTAAATATTGAAAAATGAATTTCAAACAACTACAACAACTAGCAAAAAGTTATGCCAAAATATATGTTACACGGAAACCCAAAGCTCAAATCTACAAAGAAGATACATAGCTGGCTACACAACAATGCAGGCTTCTTCTTATTACCTACCCAGTGGCAGATGTGTGAGAAAAAGAACACCAAGAAAAAACAACATTTGACTGCACACAAAATATATACATAAAAAAACATTATTTATTTGGCGCTTAAGATTTATGGATGTGTTTGTTTTTCTCCTGACTGTGAATAAGTTTTCCACCTATACGGATTTTTGGAACCATAAAGTCAACTTTGGCTGTTACCGTTTCATTGGTGTTGATATTTTGGTATATATTTTCATTATTTTCATAGTGATAAGATTTATGTTCGATGCTAGGCGAGAGAGAGAGCAAAAGATTTCTTGATTTATTTCTTATCTATACTAATTAATCAAATATGTAGGGAATAATATTTAATAAGATTGGATGCGACTACTTCGTGATTAGAAAAGTTATGATAAACAATAGAACTGCTATTGTCAATGATTAAATAAGTTTTATAATAAGGCAATCATTGGGGACATTCGTAGGGCGAGAATTATAACGATAAGAGTGCATCGATAAACTAAAATCTCCGTGTGGCGATGAATCGGGGATCCTATGGTCACATTTGTGATCCGAATTGGATGAAATTTGAACCAAGGAGGAACCCTATTGAAATTGAAAAATAAGTGAAAAAACGGCCCGAACTTTGGATACCCTCCAGGTATTTGACAGGTATTTGAGATGAAATATCAGGAGTTTTTAGTGGAGATTTTTCCTAAAACCCCCAAAAAGTGGACCTATAGACCATGCGTCGTCATGGTAGGGTGGAACATCGTGGCAGACGCTGAGTCGATTTATGCATGACCGCCCGTCGCATTGTCCAGATAAAGTGGTAATCACAGTATAGGTCACATCTATGATCCGAATTGGATGAAATTTGAACCAAGGACGAACCCTATTGAAATTTGAAAATAAGTGAAAAAACGGCCTGAACTTTGGATACCCTCTACCATACGTATACTGACAGGTACTTGAAATGAAATGTCAGCAGTTTTTAGTAGAGATTTTTCCTAAAACCCCCAAAAGGTGCACCTATAGAGCATGCGTCGTCATGGTAGGGTGGAACATCCATAAAAATACTGTAATTTAGCACATTTATATGAGACCATCACCAACGTATACAGGTTTTATTTCGGGGGGTTGGGTGGAAGCAGCTGTTTCAATATGAAAAGTGTCATTGCAGAAAAAAATTGTATGCGTACATCCCTGCAGTCTATACCTAAAGCGCGACTAATATTGATATAGCTCAATTTTGGAACTAATTTTTTTTATCACAATATCTCCCTTTCGTCAAATGTCCAAATAACGAAGATCGGTAGGTATAATTATATGAGGGCTAGGACTAATTGCGGGCCGATATCCTTAGAACCAAACCCTAAACGCGGAACAAATCAGATAAATATTCTATTATAAAAAGGGGGTTATATTGGGACTACCATAAAAAGGGGTGAATATTAACAAATTTTGGTAGGGAGATTTGTTACCACATACGACTACAAAATACCAAATTCCACCGAATTCGATTGAAAGAACGCGCCCAAGAACCTCAAAATACAGAAAATTTGGGGGCAACCAGTAAAAATGGACTTTTATTTATAATTTTTAGTGGACATATTTGGTAAACAATAAAGACCAAATGTACCAAATTTCAGCGAATTCGGTTGGAAATGCGCTCAAGAACCCCAAAATACCGACATTGTTATATTTTTTTAAGGAGAGATTTGCTTTGCAATAAGAGCCCAAAATACTAAATTACAACCAATTCGGTCGAAAAATGTGATCAAAATCCCCAAAGTACTGAAAATTTGTGGTACACTTGTATGGGCACTACCCGAAAATATGGACATATATTTATAATTTTTAGTGGAGAGATTTGGTACCCAATGAGAGCCCAAAGTACAAATTACAGGGAGTTCGGTTGAAAACCGCCCAAGAACCCCAAAATACCGAACATTGGGGGTACCCTTATATGGGAGCTATGTATAAATGAGGACCGATATAACCCGCCTGCAGACAAAGTACGAATCCATGTAAAATTTTGTCGGTTTATCTCAATTCCTTTAGAGGCTAGAGTGATTACAACAGATAGAAGGACAGATAGACGGACACACTCAAATCATCGGTGATCAAGATTATAGAGTCCGAAATGATTATTTCCATGAGTTTAAAACGGAAAAACAAAATTAATAATCTTTCTATACTATGGTGGAGTGCATAATAAGGGTGGAGATTAAGTTATTGCTCCCATAAATAGAATTTTCCGATTCCACAGTAGTTCATCCCAATTACAATGTTCGCTATATTGAGAAAAACATTTGCACAGTGTTCACCTGAAAATTAATTTGATCAAATGAGTTTATTGTCCGATTGATAAAAATGTTGTATAGTTTTTTCGTCCCATGACTACTGAACAGGAAATAATGTAAGTGGTCCAGATTTCAGTATATTAACAGTAGTAGCACACTGTGGTACATAGTGTTATATAGAGTATTTGGCAAAACCCATTTATTTGGCCCAAGGACGAATCCTTGATGAATATAAAGCAATTTTTCATTCAGAATGGTATTTGTAAGGGTTGATTTAAATTGGTTCAAATATCGATATAGTTCTTTTTACTGGCTTTCCTTACTGGTTTTACTTGTTATCTTCCTTAACGTCAGTGCAAAATATTTTCACCTAATACCTAAAAATTTAATTAGATTTTCTACAAATTGAAATTGAACCCTAGTGCTATTCTCCTACACATGCCTCCTATGTATTTTCCAAAAAAAAAAAAAAAATACACGTTAAGCATTATGTCGCATATTACGCGACATCTGAATGACAGCAGCAAACGCCTGTGCATACATATCCTGAATTGGCATTGTACCAATTCACAAAATGTATGCACAACGTCAGGAGCTAGTGTAATCATTACCACCACCGTCATCGGATCATGTCAACAACATTCTTCGCTTGCCATGGTATCCACGGGTGGCATGGCAGATAGCAGCTAGCACAGTGCACATACTTGACTGTAGGTGTAGGTTATAATTGCTGTTGCCAACATTAAATATCTCATCGCTAATGTGTTTTCATTGTGTGCAATATTCGAAATTGTCACCGTTTCCTTCGTTTTCAGTTTTTCGTGTGCATTGCCATTTTCGTTGAAGTGTGAAATTAAACACTGAGTTTCAATTTGAATTTTATAAAATTAAAATTGATATGATGTATATTTTTTTCGTATGAAGGATGGGTATATTGTCGCATGAAGGATGTAGAAATTTTAACGAATACAGAAATATCTTTCATTGAAATCTAAAATAACATTTACGGTCTCAAGATAAATATTTTAAGAACATTTCGGAATCTTCAATTGTGACAGTATTTTGAGTTATCACAAAAATATCTGTTAAATAATTTTGTAACATAACAAACCATTATAAAGAGTTGAATTAACATCCAGGAGTTTTAGTAAAATTTTACGTCGATAAAATATTTTATTCGGAACACTAAGTCCTTTAGCATAATATTTTAACCCTTTTTTTACCCTTCACCACACTGTGGTACAGAGTATTATGTCTTTGTGCATATGTTTGTAACAGGCAAAAGGAAGCGAGATAGACACATGGTTCCATTAGAGAATATGCATGGAATCACTTTCTGAGTCGATCTATGCATGTCCGTCCGTCCGTCTGTTGGTGTTAAATTGTAAGCAAAGTACAGGTCGCATTTATAATCCGATTTGGATGAAATTTGCCAAAGCTCATTTGTTTGGCCCAAGGACGAATCCTATTGAAGTTGGGAAAATCGGTTCAGATTTAGATATAGCTCCCATATATATTTTCGTCCGATTTAAGGTAAATGGTGCACCAAAGTACCTACATATCTTTCGATTTGTACCAAATTTGGCACAGCGTACGGAATTAAGTCTATAGTGATGTGTGCTAAGTTTCGTTAAAATCGGTTCAGATTTAGATATAGCTCCCATATATAGTTTCGTTTGATTTTATGTAAATGGTGCACTATTGTCTCTATATATTTTTCAATTTGCACAAAATTTGGCATAGCGTACTTAGGTGCGACGGGAGTGATGTGCGTTAAGTTTCACGAAAAACGGTTCAGATTTAGATGTAGCTCCCATATATTTTTCGTCCGATTTAATGTAAATAGTGTACCAAGGTCCCTATATATTTTTCTATTTGCACGAAATTTAGCACAGCATACGGAATTGAGTGTATTGTGACGTGTGCGAAGTTTCGTGAAAATCGGTTCAGATTTAGATATAGCTCCCATATATAGTTACGTCCGATTTTATGTAAATGGTGAACCAAATTCCCTATATATCATTCGATCTGCACAAAATTTGGCATAGCGTACTTAGTTGCGCCTGGAGTGATGTGTGCCAATTTTCGTGAAAATTGGTGCAGATTTAGATATAGCTTCTGTATATAGTTTCGTCCGACTTTATGTAGATGGTGCACCAAACATCCAATATTTTTCAGATTGAGACAAAATTTTGCATAGCGTACTGAACTAGGTCCTGATTGATGTCTGCGAAGTTTTGTTGAAATCGGCTCAGATGTTGATATTGTCCCATATATAGTTTCGTCCGATTTTAGGTAAATGGTGCACCAAACTTGCAATAGGGTCCAGTTTGATGTATATGAAGTTTTGATGAAGTCGTTTCAGGTTTAGATATATTTCTCCCATATATCGTTTATCCTATTATATGCTAGTGGTGCACCAAACTCCCAATATTTGTTCGATTGAGACAAAATTTTGCACAGCCTACTAAATTAGGTCCTCGTTGATATTTATGAAGTTTTGTTGAAATAGGTTCAGATTTAGATATAGCTCCCATATATATATATATATATATATATATAAATGGAGAAAGTATAATGTATCCTAGCGCATCAATTGAGAACGACTGGACCGATTTGACTTAAAGTTTCTGTTAGTAGTCTGTAATTGAAGTGCAAAGGTTTTAATGAAAGATCATTTTGAAAAAAAAAATCCGCGAAAATGTTGCAAAATAAATTTTGAAAGATATTCGCATTTCCACACATTTTATATCGAACCTTTATGATTTCATCTCTTCGTAGGACTTTTTGGGCATATTTTGGGCGAAAATTAGCAGCGTATAATATCTTTAAGTAATTGTCATTTATAGAGAGAGAGAGTAAGATTAATCGCTATCATTATTTGCTCACGTTTTCTATAAAATCAAGATTTATTTAGTTTGAAAATATAAGTTATGTTATGTGAAGAAATTGGCATGGTATGTATAGGTTGTGAAATTGTTCTCTAATAAAACACAGTGGGACATGGTAAAGTGAAGATTAAGGGGTTCCAGTATGTGGAACCTATACCAAAAACTATACCCGCAATTATGAGGGAAGTTTCTTACCCTATGGATATTTTGTTACTACTTTCCAAGTACAAAGGATAACAATGCTTAAATGCGAAAACGTCTATCAGATGTCTATGATGTTTAAAAATACGTCAACAAAATAGGAAGGTATTATTGGACATTTTCTTTTATTCGGGAAGAATACCTTTAAATTCGAATCCTCATGGAGGCAATTCCGCATTACATGCTGTTTGTGTCTAACATATATGTGCTGTTATGGTTCCTCAAATGTACTTTTAAAGATGTGAATAATGTTTGCATGGTAATCGACTGTAGCGATTTCACTCACGCTTTCCTTCGGCTGTTTGTAATTGCATTTGGTAGTTTTTTACGAAGAAAATGTTGAGAATAACACAAAAAATCGGGAAATTCGAATAATCGAACGTTGTGTTAGTTACATCGTTTATAACTCAAGAACGTCTACACCGATTTTGACGGTTCAGAGGACTTATAAATCGTATATGGTCAGAATAAGAAAATATGCAATCTAATTGTGAGATTCTGCCAAAACAAATACATTGAGTAATATTTACAATTCCCCAATGTTTGTTTCGAGCTTTAATGTTAAAATAAATTGTTGTTTTTTAAGACATATGGTTTTCGTCCGATTAATACAAAATTGGGCACAGCGTATTGAGATAGGTCCATATTAATGTATACGACGTTTTGTGAAAATCGTTTCACATTTCGATAGAGCTCCCATATATAGTTTCGTCCGAGATATAGTACTGCACGAGATAAAATTGTGGATAGCGCTCTGTGCTGCATATTGCTTATTACTCCACATACACTATTTTGCTCTATTTCATACGAATGGTACACAAAAGAATCCGGTTGACATACAAGTTTTCATAGATTTCAGAATGGTATGTGCATGGGTTTTTAAATGGTTCAAATATCTATGTAGATCACACATTTAGTATCACCCCATTCCATTGCAATTGTCCTCTTGGCAGACAATTTGCTATGGTTTCACGTAGACCTTCCTGATCTGCGAGGGTGTTGAAATTCTGTCATATCGTTTGAGAAAAAACCTTGGGAGTTTCGTCGCCATTTAGAAAAATATATATTAGATTAGCCGTCATATCAAATATAACGGCACGCGGTTCTTGCGGAGTGGAGGGGGGTAATTATCCTCGCAAAAATTTGGATATATAAAATTTTAGATGTAGGTCCATATTTCAGCAAAACCCCATATGAGGACTCATTATCCATTTTCAAAGTGACTGTAACCTGGCATTCCCGATTTTTAAGTGAATTGAAAACTTTATGTTTTATTTTTCAAATGGCGTACATGCAAAGACCCGACCACCACATGGCTTAGCATGTATAAATTCGGACATGTAGAACTTAAGGTAATTTTTACATATTATGTATCACATCGCCATTATTTTCCAAGTAAAAAACAAAGTCGGACGGGGCCGACTATATGATACCCTTCACCACTTTGTGTATATTTAACAGATGAATCCTAACAGACGTCGTATTTTCAAAGGACCAGTAAAATGAAATTGGATAAACATGTCATTCTGCAACCGATACTAAATTTTTCATTTGGTCTGATATAGAAGCTATATCTAAATCTGAACCAATTTCAGGAAACTTAACACACATCATTCTAGACCTAGTTTATTACGCTGTGCAAAATTTCGTGCAAATCGAGATATATATAGGGACTTTGGTGCACCATTTACATTAAATCGGACGAATATATATATATATATATATAGGGGAGCTATATCTAAATCTGAACCGATTTTCAGGAAACTTAACACACATCATTCTAGACCTAATTCATTACGCTGTGCCAAATTTCGTGCAAATCGAGAGACCGAATAGTTATGTCCGATTTTATGTAAATAGTGCATGATACCCTTCACCACTTTGTGTATATTTAACAGATGAATCCTAACAGACGTCGTATTTTCAAAGGACCAGTAAAATGAAATTGGATAAACGTGTCATTCTGCAACCGATACTAAATTTTTCATTTGGTCTGATATAGAAGCTATATCTAAATCTGAACCAATTTCAGGAAACTTAACACACATCATTCTAGACCTAATTCATTACGCTGTGCCAAATTTCGTGCAAATCGATATATATATATATATATATATATATATATATGGACTTTGGTGCACCATTTACATTAAATCGGACGAATATATATATATATATATATATATATATAGGGGAGCTATATCTAAATCTCAACCGATTTTCAGGAAACTTAACACACATCATTCTAGACCTAATTCATTACGCTGTGCCAAATTTCGTGCAAATCGAGAGATATATAGGGACTTTGGTGCACCATTTACATTAAATCGGATGATATATATATATATATATATATATATATGGGAGCTATATCTAAATCTGAACCGATTTTCACGAAACTTAACACATATCATTCTAGACCCAATTCAGTACCCTATGCCAAATTTCGTGCAAATCGAAAGATATATAGGGACTTTGGTACATCATTTACATAAAATCGGACGAAAATATATATGGGAGCTATCTAAATCTGAACCGATTTTCAGCAAACTTAACACACATCAGTTTAGACCTAATTCATTACGCTGTGCCAAATTTCGTGCAAATCGAGAGATGTATAGAGACTTTCGTGCACCATTTACATTAAATCGGAGAAAATATATATGTGAGCTATATCTAAATCTGAAACGATTTTTCCCAATTTCAATAGGGTTCGTTCTTGGGCCAAATATGTGACCTATGCCAAGTTTCATTCAAATCGGATCATAAATGCGACCTGTACTTTGTTCACAAAAATACATGGACGGACAGACGGATATGCGGAAATCGACTTAGAAAGTGATTCTATGTATATTCTCAAAAGGAACCAAGTGTCTATCTCGTTTCCTTTTTGTCTGTTACAAACATATGCACAAAGACATAATACCCTGTACCACAGTGTGGTGAAGGGTATAAAAAAACCAGTAAGGAAAGTAGTAAAGTCGGACGGGGCCGACTATATGATACCCTTCACCACTATGTGTATATTAAACAGGACTATAAACATGAAATGGGATGAAATAAAATATGTGATATTTATCTAAATAAACATGTTACAATGGGACAAATTGTTACAATG
>NW_026889296.1:0-126126 GCF_032173495.1 Musca vetustissima
GAAAAGTACCAAGTGGTACTAAATTTGGTACTATTTGGCAATTAGTTGAATGTATAGAGATGGAATCCTGAAAATATAAGTTAACTAGCGGGCCCGGCAAACGTTGTCCTGCCTAGCAATATTGTTGATGTATAATTTTAGCGAGACTAACGAACAGCAATTTTTTTCAAATCAATGACAATCCAATTGATTGTTTTCTCAAAATGTTCTTTCATTAAAACCTTTCCACTTCAATTAAAGACCACTAACAGAAACTTTAAGTCAAATTGGTCCAGCCGTTTCTTTAAAATAATTTATGCAAGATTTTCGCGGATTTAATAATAATAATAATAATTTAATAAAAATAATGGTTGCTGTTGGAGTGTAGGATTGAGATATGAAGGTATAGTAGTTATGTGTACTAAATAGTACTATATTTGGTACAACTTGATTATGTGTCAACGAATAGATCTGAATTCCAAAATTTTGGAATTAATATTACTGTTGGATTGTAGGATTGAGGTAGTTTAGGAAATTCGTACTTATGGGAACAAAAAGTGCTAAATGGTACAATTTGGATTAGTTTGAGCAGATAGGGGTATGATAGTGATATTACTATTGGAGTGCAGGATTGAGATATGGAGGTAGTTTTGAAAATGCCTGAACTAAATGGTACTAAATTTTGTACAACTTAGATTTGAGTGAACGGATAGAGATGGACATCTTACATTTGGAATTAGTTTCAGAAAATGGTACTAACGTCTACGAAAAGTAATAAATGGTAATAAATTTGGTACAATTTGGATGTTGGTGAACGGGTAGAGTTGGAGTCCTTAAATGTGGACATAATATTATTATTGGAGTATGGGTACATTTTTTACTTATGGGTACATTTTTTACAATTTGGACTTTGGTGAACGGGTAGAACTGGTAACCTTAAAGTTGCAACTATGATTACTGTCGGTGTGTGGATTGAAACAGTTTTGGAATATGGGTACGAAAAATACAGAACGGTACCAAATCTGGTACAATTTGGATTTTGGTGAACAGGTAGAGCTGGAGTACGAAAATACTAAATTTGACACAATTTGGACTGTGGTGGAATAACGATTACTGTTAAGTATATTCATGAAGTTTTAGAAATTCTTATGAAAAGTACTAAATGGTACTAAATTTGGTACAATTTAGATTTGGGTGAATGAATATATCTGCAACCCTGAGATTTGAAATATAGATTACTTTTGAAGTGTAGGAATGTGTTGAAATGTTTAATTAATATATGGGGGTAGTTTATAAAATAATACTTATTTGAAGTAAACGATACCAAATTTGGTAGAATTTTATTTTAGGTGAATTCCTGAATTTTGGAATAAAAATTACTGTCGGAGTATGATTGAGGTACTTTTGAAAATTCTTACTTATGGATGAAGGTGAACAGATAGAGCTGGAGTCTTGAAATAGGGAATAAAATGACAATTGGATTGTAGGATTGAAGTAGTTATTAAATTCTTACTTATGGATTCTATGTAATATTAAATTTAGTACATTTTTTATTTTGGTTGAATGGGTAGAGCTGGAAACCTCAAATCTGTATGTAAGTAGTCATAAAAGTGTGTACTTATATGTTCTGAATGGAAATAAGTGGAACCTGTTAATATATATATAATTGGGATTCTGATCACTTTTGAATCCGTATAATGAAAATAAGAAAGAGATTTAGGAAATAAGTCCTTATGTGTATGAAGAGTACTAAATGGTAAATTACTGGATACTAAATGTAGGAATAGAAGTGGAATTCGGAATTATAGTACAACAATTTCCATATAAAATATTATTTATTTGTTTTTTTTTTTATTCCCTTTCCGCATACGATGTAGCGGGCACATCGCTAGTATAACTACATTTGTGTATATCATTAAAATAGGCATAACTTCAAACATGACTTTCTTTATACGAAACAATACCAAGAAATTCGATAGGATACTATGTTTAAAGTTTTATTTTCAATAAGGTTATTTTAAAGGAAACATACAAATACCAAGGACTAAGATGGAAAGAGGATATTTTTAACCAAATGAAACCTCTTTGGATATGGCTGATGACATTTAACCCTCATAACCTGCAATAGCCGCAAACAAAGATATTAATGAATTGTAGGAGTTTTAAATATACTCACCCAAGGGCGGGTATACCCTAAATCGTTTTCCGGTGCATATATAGTTTCGTCCGATTTCCCTATAATTCACTAATGTCATAATGTTTGTCGGATTGAGACATATTTTTTTGCAACACATATTCGATCCAAAGACAGAGCACCAAAGACAGATGTTTTGACCGATTGACACGATATTTTAACTTGTGAGGGGGACGTGGGAGATGATAAATACCAAGCAACGGCTCTGATTGGCTTTAACATGGCAAAACCCCAGGTTTATCTTGGTCCCTCTTTCATCCCAATTGTTGGACACTGACCTTCCCGCGGTGTCACCTGGGGTATCTACTTTGAAATAGTAAGCTGATATGTGCCGCGAGTTCACCCATAAGAACTATAAAAAATTGGTTGAGGCGTCGAGTTAGTAGGCTACACTTGGAAAACTAAGCCTATGTAAAGGACAACGATCTGCAAATCTGCACTTGGAATGTACCCCCGAACATAACAGGCGCTGTTTTCGCTTTAGCAGATGTTATCAAGAGTCGATATAATTGCCTTACAGGAAAAGCGATGAGAAAGGACAAAGGGGAATTTGTCTGCTGATTTATGTTTGAGCGGAGTATAAAGTCTCCAGTTGGTGAACGAATTGCTATTATCAGACCAAAGACAGATTGTAAAGAGCGCCTAGAAACAGCATATGACCGCTGCCCATGGCCAGGACATTAAACTTCTGTTAGGAGATTTGAATACAAAAATTGGAATGGAAAATATTTTTGGCTGGTGGTCGAAAGCACTCCTGGTCCAATAATAATATAGAAACGTAATGAGAAAGAATTGACCACACTCTACAAAAGCATCACATGGGTACTAAAGACCACCATAAAAAACCCATGGTACGATCAGGAGTGTCGTAATGCTACTGACATGAAAAACGCAGCGTATAGGGCAACCCTGCAAACAGTTGCAACACGCAATGCGAGAGAGAATTATCGGTAGAAATGGAGAAAGGAGAAACGTATTTTCATAAAAAAAACTAAAAAATATCTAGAAAAACGTACAGGAGTCAAAATGAAGTCCGAAAATTTTACAAACGAGTAAAACAAACTCCTGTAGATATAAAGAAGGAAACTTTGTGACAGATACAGATAGAATACCAATGATTGGAACGTCAGCATCCTGTGTCCCGTGCACAAAAAGGAGACAAGACTATACGTGCCAACTATAGAGGAATCAGCCTCTGTGTGAATGACTGAAACCAACAGTCAATGACAGGTCTGATGCTGGATTGATAAGATCCAATAATATATTAATGCGACTTCAGCCCATTATAGGCCAGATTTTCGCAATGCTAGAGAGAATTATCGTGAGAAAAGGAGAGAGAGGAAAGTAATTAAAAAAATCATGAGAAACTCGAGATTTAGAGGAGTCAGAATGAAGTCCCAAAATTTTACCAAGGAATAAAACACCCAACCGAAGCCTTTGGTGCAGTCATAGACGCAGCTCGGTTTCTGATATTACTATCGAAGGATCCGAATCAAGAAAAAAGATGTAGCGTTGACGGACTCTGTTTCTGAGACTCTTAACATAATAGCAGAGACATATTTCCCAGATTGCAAAGATGTGGATACCATCAACATTGAATGTGATGACACTCAACATCTTGCGACTATAGATTTGGATCTCATTGGCAAGGTGGTTAACAGAAATAAGATACGCTGGATAGTCAACACATTCAGAACATATAAATAAATGGTATCTGATCCTTGAGAAGATCTATACGGCGTGATTGATTCTCTCGTGCGTTTTGGGTCTATGGAACGAGGTAAAGGTTACTTACATTCCCAAAGGGGATAGACTAAGCCACTCTGCACCAAAGGGCTATAGACCCATTAGCCTATCATCCTTTCTCCTCAAGACTCTCGACTGATCGACCTGCAGATTAGGATTCGTGTAGACACCACGTAATTCTTAGCAACTCACAACACGCATATATAAAAGTCAAGCCTGTAGAATCTTCACTGACTGAGGTGGTAAGTTATATTGAGGGGAATATGGAAATTTCGAAGTTTACGTTGGCAGCATTCTTAGGTATAATCATGAGTCCGTAAACCACTCACTTAAAAAAGTTAGTATTTCTGAAACCCTTACTTGTTGGATGGATAAAATGCTAACTAGCAGAATTATAAATTCATATTTTGGAGATACAAAAATTAGGAAAACATTAACCAGAGGCACCTCTCAGGGCGGGGTGGTCTCACCGTTGCTATGGCTATTGGTAATCAACAACATACTGATGGAACTGGACGAGAAAGGTATCAAAGTCGTAGCCTATGCGGACGACGTGGTGATATTCATTTCCGAAAAATTTCTGTCAACAATCTCGGAGCTTATGCAAAGAGCCTTATCGACGCTGTCACGTTGGGCCAAGGCTAACGGCCTTAGAGTAAATCCAACAAAGACAGACCTGGTAATGTTCACTAGGAAACGTAAGCTTTCCTATGGTTCTCTTATTTGGACAAGACGACATCCAGCAAACTAGACAAAGTACAAAGACGTGCATCGATTCTAATAACTGGAGCCGCTAGTAGCACCCTACAGACAGCTCTGAACCCAATGCTGAATTTAAGGCCTCTGAGTCTCAGCATTAAGTGTCAGGCAGCGCGTAGTGCCCTAAGGCTGCATGAACAAAATCTTTCGCGAAATTGTGCCTATGGGCATGGGTATATATATCTGAACGAACTAGGTATGACATTGGACCAACGTGTAGAACAAAGCGACTATATATAACCAGTCCTGAGATTTGACAATGTAGATGTCTTTATTCCTAGTAGAGACGACTGGAACCATAGTAACCCTCGTCTGTCCGGTCTTGCTTTCTATACAGACGGATCCAAGATGGAGAAGGTACAGGGGCCAGCTTTCTGTAGATCTTATGAAATCGGTTTCATATCTGACAAATCCACTATAGAACTTATTTTCACACTGCGCTAAAGCCTGGAAAAGTCCCACGAAGAACACATCGATATATTCCATATTAAGACACATTAGACAAACCTATTCAATCAAAGATTTTTAAAGCTATGTCAAATGAACCATTAGTTATGCAATCTATTCTCGGATATCAATATAGTCAGACGTATCGAGCGGCAGCGACTACGGTGGCTAGGTCATGTTATGGGAATGGATGAGGATGCCCCAGAGGCACCGCTCAGGGCAGGGGCTAGCTGAGGCGATCTAGACATGTGTGTCCGTCCGTCTGTCCATTGTAATTTGTAACCACGGTACAGGCCACAGTTATGGACCAATCTTCACGAAATTTTGCATGTAGGATGGGTTCTGGCCAATGCAGACCCCTATTGTTTTTGGTAAAGATCGGTTAATATTTAAGGATGAAATGGACCAATAACTTTATTTTTGTATGATTTTGTGGTCACTCCAGAGGCCGCAATTATGGTCCAAACATCGCAGGGAGAAGGGGATCGGACCAAAGAATAAGCATGACTGTTTTCATAAAGATCGGTCAATATTTAGCGGGTCAAATGGATCCTGACTTTTGTGTGAAAAATTACAAAATTTGGGTATTATATGGTCGGCCCCGTCCGACTATACTGCTCCGCTCACTGGTCTCACAATGGAGTTTAAATCCCGTGTGATTTAAACACCCTGTTGGTACATATTTGAATTATGATCATCATAAAAAATAAAACACAAATTATTTATGTTGTTATTTTCAATAAAGTTTTGTTTAAAACATACAAGTTTATTTGTTGTCTTCAAATATTTATTTTTTTCCTTAGATTAAGTATGTATTTTGAGCCTGGTTTTAGTTATATGTATTATTATTTCATCATAATCCTTGGAATTTATTGTGGGATATATTTTTTTAAATAATAAAATTCATATTTTTTTATTGTAATAATTTTAACAAAATATTTTATTTATTTGTAAGTATGCTATATGTGTGTATAAACGGTGTGTTTCACAACTACATGTCTAAGATATTGTATTATATGAAATTGAGGACAGTTTTTTAATATAAAATATAAACATAAAAACTATTTACTTATTTATGTGTATGTATACACTGATATTTGTTTTTTAAAAATAATATCACAAATAAAATGAAGGAAGAATGTTCCATTACAATTAGTAAATACTTATTTAAAAGAAATCATTATGATTATATTTTTGACATTGTCAAAATAGAAAAATACGTTATGATATTTCACTATTTAGTATAATAATGTAATAAACTAAATGTAAAAGCATAATTTAAAGTTTTGTTTTTACTATTATTAGGTTTATGCTATGAATTATCTAAAATCTATAGGTAGTTAAATTACTTTGCGTATACATGGGTTTCATTATTATTATTATAATTCGATTACACTCATAGTATTGTATGTCCTAATAGAAAAGAGAAAATTTTGATTTTGCAATTTCACGATTGTTACAAACCAGTTGGGAAGTCATAAATTGATATTTATAGGTTATTCGTGTTCAAATATTTAATATTTGTATTTTTCGTTTTGCCACCATTTTTTTAATTTATTCGATGGACTGCCATTTGTAGATAACACTATCTTGTATTCTACACTATAATATATGAGTTACATTTTAAGATCCAAACTTTATTTTTTGATAAAAAATTAAATATGTTACTTATTTTCTTAAAAAAAAATATTTGAAATCCAAATATTGCTTGTCTTAAAGTATAAATTTGAATTAATATTATTTCATGATTTTTACGTATACTGCAATTTCGTACTTAATTAATTTTTAATTTTGTTTTAAGTGTGTCTTTAATATTATTTATTATGTATTTAATATATTATAAATAGTTTTAAAGATTAATGATTTTTGGCACCTTTTTTACTATATTATATTCTATTCTGTACGAATTTAAGGAATGATTCACTGGTATGCTCAGTGGTCAAATCTATAAATGTGTGTTAAAACTGACAATGATTAAAAAAGCTTTTAGAGTGGTGGGGATATTTCAAATTTTGATAGGCATTTCGGTCTGATTAGTTATCAGGCACGAAATAAAACTGTATAAATTAGTATACAGTCAAATCTTGATAACCCGGTGATCCGGGTTACATTTCACAACACATTGCGTATTCTATAATCAGAATTGTTTGTCTCTATTTGACTACATAATCTGGATTATGAAATAAATTATTTTTTATGATCACTAAATTAATAAAAACCAGTAAGGAAAGTAGTTAACTCGGACTGGGCCGACTATATGATACCCTTCACCATTTTGCGTGTATCCTAACATATGTAGAATATATCTGAACCGATTTCAGGGTAACTTGCCAGAGACTAATTTATATTACATCAGTACGTTGTGTAAATCGGCCTAGCTAAGGATCTTTTCACGAAGCTTAGCAACATCATTCTAGACATAATTCAGTACCCTATATCAAAATTCGTGTAAATCCAAAGTTATGTAGGGACTTCGGGGCACGAATTACATAAAATCGGACGAAAATATATATGGGAGCTATATCTAAATCTGAACCAATTTTCAGGAAACTTTGCACACATCATTCTAGTATCAATTCAGTACGCTATGTCAAATTTCGTGCACATCGAAAGATATATATGACTTTGGTGCACCATTTACATAAAATCGGACGAAAATATATATGGGAGCTATATCTAAATCTGAACCGATTTTCAAGAAATTTTACACACATCGTTCTGGATTTAATTCAGTACGCTAGCCAAATTTCGTGCAAATCGAAAGATATATAGGGGCTTTGGTGCACCATTTACCTTAAATCGGACGAAAATATATATGGGAGCTATATCTAAATCTGGACCGATTTCCAGGAAACTTAACACACATCATTCTTGACATAAGTCATTACGCTATGCCAAATTTCGTGCAAATCAAAAGATATGTGGGACAGTGGTACACCATTTACCTTAAATCGGACGAAAATATATATGGGAGCTATATCTAAATCTGAACCGATTTTTCTCAATAGGGTTCGTCCTTGGGCCAAATAAGTGACCTATGCCAAATTTCATCCAATTCGGATCATAAATGCGACCTGTACTTTGTTTACAATTTAACATGGACAGACGGACGGACGGACAGATGGGCATGCGTAAATCGACTCAGAAAGTGATTATATGCATATTCTCAAAAGGAACCATGGGTCTATCTCGTTTCCTTTTGTCTGTTACAAACATATGCACAAAGACATAATATCCTGTACCGCAGTGTGGTGAAGGGTATAATTAAACCAATTTAAAAATCTCGGCAATCAGGAAAAATTGGCAATCCAGATTGGGGTTTGCAAACAATAACCGGATTAGCGAGATTTTACTGTAATTGTTTAAAACACCTCAGGGTATCGCTTATAGCGACAAAATTCCTCGCTATAAGTAAAGCGAACATTTTTAAGACAATTTGAAAGAGCCTACCTCGTATGAATGAAAACCAAAATAAATGAATAAATATTTTATATTTTTCTATAGAAATTAAGTTTTACTTCAAACACACAATCGTGCAAAATTCCTTAATGACTTTCGGAGTCAAATACATTGTTGTATATACGACCCATGAAGTATGACGAATTTTCAAAAAAATAAATATAAATATTTAATAATATCGCCCAAAAAACATTTTAATTTCCTTGTAAAGAAAAGACTTTACTGCAAACTTTTTTTTCAAAATAAAAACTAAAAAATTAAAAATTTCCACTAATTATTTTCAATTTTACCGACAATTCACAGTTCACTGTCGTTCGTTTACCTTGTGATAATTAATATATCACTCAGCTATGTTACACTTGTCGCTCATAAATTATCACACCAACTGCAAACAATTCTAACATACATATAACACACACACACACATACCCATGTAGGAAAAGTGAAAAACAAATCAACTTTATATGTGGGGGTGTGTGAATGTGTTTGCTGCAGCCAAATAATAATGGTTCGTTTCTCGTAGACAATGAAAAAAAAAAATATATATGTATCCTCCAGACCATGCTCACATACCCATCATAAGACACAAACTCGTTGCCAAAGCAAGCATTTGCCGTCGCTCAAACCAATCGTCCAGAAAAAATACTGGTTTATAAACAAAACATACAAGTGCAGTAGTTGTTGTTGTTATTTGCTGGTGAATTTGTATTTAACCCACACCCCTTTTTTCGCGAAGTCAACAGTGCCTGTTTGATTTGTTCAGAGTATTCTGTCTGTCTGTTCGTTCGTTGTTTTTGTTTAATTTGTTAAATGGGTGTATAGCTGCAGTTTGTTTTTGTAAATAATAACGGGTTGAAACTACCATAATGTACAGATGTCGGTGGGTATGTGTACGTACGAACTCATTTTATGATTTGGCATTTCATCACTCTCTGTCTCTCTTTTAGATGTCAAAGACACACACGTACACACCATGCCATACAATGCTTTGTGAGTTTACAATTTTGCTTTGCAAACTGCAGTGGCACTCAATACACTAGGTACATATACAAGTGTCTCTTTCTAGTACATGGCTCATCCTCATAATATTTTTCCCTGTTCTTTATCTGGGAGGTCGAAACCACGAATACACAACACCAAACACGAGTGCAACGAACAAAGGCGGCGGATGATGGACAGCAGTTCATCAAAAACAAGAAACAACAACGACGGAACATGAATGGCCAGATGGATGTTCCGAGAGTTGATGGCGAGAGTATAACAATGCGCATGCATGAATGAGAATGAGTAAAGTTTTTCTTTTGCAGTTGTGGGAGTTGAAGATGTGTGCGCGCAATGACGATTGAGAACAACAAATAATGATTGTGTATGTCTTGTTGTTGTTGTTGTGTGGGCCAGTTGTTATTATTTTTTTCGAATTGATGAATGCCTGTCATTGTAATTGTTTATGTTTGTGCTATGACAGAGATGGCTATAGTGAAAAGAGGGACAACTGAAAGCTTTTTTTATGGTGAACATAATGGGAATGACATAAGCTTTGTTGCTATAAAAAGATGTTCGTTAAGAGATTATTTTCCAGGCAAATGGAAGAGCAGTTCCCCAAAGATGATTTCTCCTTTTTCAGTAAGAAAGGGGAAATAACCCCTTGTTAAAGAGACACATCTACTTTCGAAAAGAGAATTTTATATGCCAGCTTTTACAAGTCATAAACTCTTAAAATTTTCTCTTAAAAATTATCTTAAAGTTTGTCAAAGCTTTTTAAACTTGCTCAAATCTCTATGGGAAATATTATGACCAGACCAGTAAAACCAAAAAATATTAAAAAATTTTCAATAACAAATTAACTGATAAATCGTTGACTACATTTCGTCAAATGTTCTGGTATGTCTTAAATATATAATTGGAAATATTCAATTAATAAAGAGCACACATTCCCACAATTATACTGAAATTTTAATATGATTTTCAATTAATTTGTATGGGTGAGTTTTCACCGCTGATATGTTTATTTTGGAAATGCCGGGAGAATGATTGTGCCATGTCTCCCAGACATCGTGTTTTGGGTTTTTTTGTTTTGTGGGGACTCATACACCATGGTGTGGTCGATCGTTGGTCGAACTTTCGGCGCTAGTCAATGCAACCAATTCATGTTCATATGTATTTGTGTATCGACTATATACATACATACCAAAATATATGTCTGGTCGATAGCTTGATTGTATATTTCAGTGTCTTGTTGTATTGTTGTTGTTTGTTGGTCCCAGCCAAATGAATGTGAATGATGTTGGCAGTAAGTGAGGAGGAGCTTGATTTTGTTTAGTTTCGTTTTTTTTTGTGGACCTTGTTTGCGTACCTGTTTGCTGGCTGCTTTGTTGTTCTGTTGTGTCGTGTTTATATGTAGGTATGGATGATGGCGTACCTCATACACATGACGTTGCCAATATCTGTTTAGAGATGGTTGGTGAATTGTTTGCATTTGGGGGATATGAAAGAATTCCTCCATATGAATTGATGTGGTGTGCCGTGAGTGTTTTTGTTTTCATTTTGTGCGATTTTTTTTGCTAAAGGTGAGCAAGTTGCCTAAGTGTGGTAATTAATTGTTAATCGTTTATAATAATTTTGTTTTCTTGCCATTAATTCTTTGTTCGTAGCACGTGGGTGTGTTTTGTGGCTTTTAATGAAATATAGATGTATTCTGTTCATATGGAGATAATTTATGAGACCAGAGTGAATGATCATTCTTGAGCATGGATGTATATGTGCGATTGTCTGAAATTTTTAAAAATCTAAGGTTGAAAAACGTAAGCGATTTCAATTCCTAATTTCAGTGTATATAATTTAAAAATACAACAATACAACAACTAAAGTGGCAAATAAAATTTTAGGGGAGAGGGAGGCAACTTTGAACACGTTTTTCTTTCAAGCTTCATAAAAGTTTTTATTTTATAATTTTTTGGTTTCTTATAAATTTTAACATTTTCGTCACACAGACTATCTCTGGTGTTGATACTTTGGAAATCGTACTATAATGACCATAGAAATTTGTGAAAATTATTTGATTTTCAAATAAATAATTAGCTCATGGTGGAAAATATGTCATTTATGGTCAAAATTTGGCAGACCGAATTGAGTCTGAAATGCCGTGTTATAGGGGTCTCATTTTTTCAAACCCTAACAATACACATTTCTAAAAAATTGATTTGTATTTACACACACGATATACTGCTAAACTGTATTATCAAAACAATAACTTAGTATATCATAAACATTTTCAAAAATTTCATCCTCTAGAGAACTTTAACAAAAATACTAATTTACTTTTGTTTTCACAAAATATGAAATATCCGTACCAACAACATGTGCTTTACAGTTTACACAATTCTTTCTTATTTATTTAGTTATTCGCATTCTTATTGGTTATTTATCTTAATCTAAGCATTCTTACTTGATAATTGTTTAGCCAACTCGGTATATTTGAGAAATTTTGCTTGTGGACTCTCGTCATATGGATTGATAGTGGGTGTTGTTGTTGTTGCTGCTGGTGGCGTTGGTTCAGCTCGCTGGGACGCAGGACTTCTCGAAGAATGGATGCTTTTCGGTGATGTTGTATGTGACTTGGGTGAAGAATTGGGCGATTTTAAACTGATAACATCGGTGTCTTCCTTAACAAAATGCACTTTGGATAGATGATGACGATAGGCGCCCTTCGAGTTGAACGGTGTATCACAGAAGGAACATTTGATAATGGAATCGGCTGTCACGACTGCATCATTACAGGCCCAGCTAAATGCCAGCATTCCCGATGTGCTGTTGCCACTTGATGTGGGTGCAGATCCACCGTTACCACCTGCCACCACATTTGAGCCATTCGACAAGGAATTGGGTGATGTTAAATGGCCCAATAAACCACCAGAGGAGCTTCGTGCGTTTGTATTCGGCTTATCGTTTGTATCACATAACTTCTGAAGAGCAGCCAAAGGATTGGCGTTGGGTTTCTTGGCGTTTGAAACTGATGGCGAACTTGTTCCGGTGGATGCATTGTTGTTGTTCATTTCGGTTACAGTTGTCGCCACATTGGCGGAATGTATATTGCTCAGATTGTTGAACATAGACGACAGAGCACTTAGACTACTGCTTTCCGGTAAACCAACGATCGGCTTTTTATCGCCTACTGATGCTGCCGATCTAGGAGTTATTGATCTCTCACTAATACTTGGGCTACGAGTACCAGGTGTCACTGAATTCCTTCGTTCGGCAAGATCATTGGCTTTGGTATAATCTCCAGATCCTTCGGTCATACTAAACTCTTTCTTAACTGAAATTTTTTGATGTGTTTCAGTGCTAGGTTCGGGGTTTTCATTTCCTTCACTGGCGATATCGGTTGTGTCTAACGGTTCTGACTTGATTTTTACAGGATATGTTGATTCTTTGGTATTTTGTGACATTTTTTCTGGTGTTAAACGAGGAGTCGGCTGCCGCGACTGATCAAAGCTACGATCTGGTGTAAATGACTCTAAGCGGCTGTTGCAACGCTCTGATATGGAACTGGACTCGCTGGCACTGCGATCTCGACTAGATGGCGCATATGATGAATAGGAACGTAAGAATTGCATGGTTTGGGGATCCATTAGGGGTTTAGTGTAGTCAATATTATCATCTATGCCCAGCCGCTTAAGAATGCTTGAGCCCAGAGGCGTAGATGAACCCTCACCATACCCACTGGCATGCCTTGGGCGAGAATCGAAACTTTTTTCTATTAATTGTTCCAAAGCATTTAGAACGGAGGTTCCGCTAGACGATTTATCTGAATCGGATGGCAAAGGACAAATTATCTCCGTTTTTGCAGTATTTGTCAAGGGGGAATCATTATTCTCCATTGTTTTACGGTTATCGCTGCGATTTGCGGAGGTTGGTATTTGATGGATGTTCAGATTATAGTCTGGTGTCATTTGCGGAGGCTGCATGTAAGTTGATTTTGGTAGCTCATCACTGTTGCTGCGCGTTTTCATAGATCTCTCCATTGCAATTTCTCTTTCGGTCGCCAACGTAATGCACTGTCGGATATGTTCAACAAATATGTCCAAGCCAAAACTTTCCCCACAAGTCTCACATTGCAGCTTAGTGGTGGCTTTGAATTCTCTCAGAGGATTTAAGGCCTGGTCCATGCTCGATGACTTAAAGTCCTGTTGAGCTCGCTCCATTTCTAAGAGCTTACGTACTGGTAGTGACTTCTTGCGTTTCTCCTTGCCCTGACGACTACGACTGCGTATCATGGTCTGCGCACTTTCGGCCGGAGAAGCTGCTGTGGCACTGGTTCTCATCATATGTTCTGCATAATGATTGTTCTTAACCATGTGTGAGCTCAATTCCTTCAATGTTGGGAAGGCCTGCTCACAAACTTTGCATGTCAATACAACAGCGACTGTTGGATTTCCATTCGAAGAAGGGGAGTGTGGAGATGGTGCTGCCACACTACCAGGATTTGTGTTGACCGAGTTAGTACTGGGACATCCACGATTGCTGCTGCCGCAACTGCTATTATCACGTGATCCCTTATCGTCGGTGGATTTCCAAGAAATGATTTGCTCCTGTGATATAATGTTGGTGTAGTGCTGTGTTTCTTGCATGTGGCTTGTCATTTCGGCCAAGGAACGGAAACTCTGTCCACACCACATACATTTCAATATCTGACGCGTCTGTTCGGCTCCTTTGCCCAGCCACACATCTTGGCCACGCACCAGTTTGCGTGGCAGTGGCATCGTTTCTTTGATTAGCATGTTTAGATCAGATTTGCTGCCGCCCGACGATACTGGACTGTGTGACGCTCCGGATTGCGTGGCTGAATGACGCGCATGATGGGAAGATGGTGCGGCCTGATTGCCGCCTGGATGAGCTGCATTGGCAGATGCTGCGGCCACAGTAGGAGGAACATTGACACCACAGTGCTGGGTTTCCTTCATGTGAGTTGTCAGCGATGCCAAAGTGGCAAAGCTTTGCTTGCACCACACACACTTGAAGACATCTTTGACAGCATCTGCTCCCTTATTAAGCCAATGCGACTGCCAGGCACTGTGCCTGCCATTGGTGGACGTACCAGCGGAGCTATTGTGTGAGCTAACGGAATTTGCCGAATGTCTTGTGGGTGTCTCTGGTTCGGGAGCTGCAGTACCAAGTCTTGTCATTTCAGTCATTTTCTCTAGAGCTTTGGTTGCTTCATTTGGCGATATTTTCGTTTTTGCATTCCAGTCTAATGAGAGCGGTGTCTTTGGTGACATGCTTGCTGCTGCAACGGCAGCCAAGTAGGGATTAATTGGTGGCACCCAGGTACTGGATGCCGGCAATGATTTGTAATCATTTGAACGGCCTAATTTTTTGTGAGGCATCATAACAGGTTCTTCTTCTTCGTTGCTGTGACGTTTGCGTCCATTATTCACCGATAAATCTAATGGACTATTCACGTCGTCTGTTTCATTATCGTTGGTATTATCGCCATCGTTATCATTTCTTCCAGCATCACCACCATCGCCATCCGTGTCACAACCGCCAGTAGCATCACCGTCATCGCTGGCATTTCCATAATTATTGGAATTCCGTCGGTTACGTTTTGTGCTAAAATCTAGAGCTGATGTATCGACACCATCACCTGTTGTAGTCGTTGTATTCACATCTGGTGGGGTAGGCGTTGGAACCTGTTGGGAGTTGGGTGAACGTGGCGATTGCTGTTGTGATGCTTGCTGTACCAGTGTTGCCGCTGCAGCCAAAGGGTTTGTTAATAGCAAGTGGTTCTGTTGAGCTGCTGCTGCAGCAGCTGCATTAAAATACGCCGCCATAGCTGCAGATTGTGGTGGTAGGAGGGCTGCAGCAGCTGCCGGCGGCAAAGTGGCTGGCAATGGTAGGGCCACTGGTGGAGTTGTGGGTGTGGGCGTTTGGCCCGACGTGTGGGTGTCATTGGCGGAGTAATGTGATTCATTTGAAGGGCATCGTGCTTCATTATTTCCGCTAGCGGAGGCATTAGATTCACGTGATTGACAGCGGGGACTGGCTAGTTCACTGTAAAATAAAATGAAAGAAAACAATTGAATTTGGAATATTTGTAAATGATTTAAATAAAAATATATTTTAATTTTATATAGGCGTAAATTTGTTTTGTGTTGTGTTCTCTTTTCTGGCTTTGATGGTGACACATAAGTTTTCGTAAGTAGCCCAATCCCATTTTGATTTAATTGAAGTATTTGTGCCTAAAAATTAAGGGTTAAAACTACATAAAAACATAGAGGTATTGAAATTATTAAGAAACTTTCAAAACATTTGGATGATTCGGATCGGTAAGTCATAACTTAAAATAAAGGAAAATTAAATGGAAGTGCTTCTATTTGAACTTATGGCATCACTGGTTATTTAACGCGAGATAAAAAACACATGAATATCCCATATTTTCCCCGAATGCTTATTCGATTTTTTTGACAGGATCGATACCCAAATTTATCAAAAATACATTTAAATAAATAAACATTTGATAATTTAAATAGTTTTTAAACAATTATAATTTGCGCTACAATAGAGTAACTTCGTGTAATGTGGACCAATATTTTCTTTTATTGATATTGCGGGCGTACCAACGGTAAAAAATAAAAACAAATTGTTTTCAAAACATAGTAGATTTGTTGGCTAAATATATTCCAGGTCAAATAATTTTATATTTGTCTATAAAAATGTTATTGCAAATATATATTTCAAAAAACTCTAAACTGCGAATAAAAATAACTTGGCGGGTAATGTGGACCAGTATATGTGGGTAACTTGCACAAAAAAGTAACTTAAAGGTAGGTTATGGATTGGTTGTGATAAATTTCAATTTATTGCACTCATCTGGACCAACTAGAGGCCGACAATATATGGGTTTATGTTTTACAGGTATTTTGAATTCCTTGCTTCATTATCCAACCGAAGCCCTTGTAATTTGTGATCTTCTTATACCCATATTAAATGTGCCTATGTTTCGAACTCGAAAAAACACAAAAAGTTAATTTTTATAGTGGTCCACTTCATCACAATATAATTTTTATTGTAAAAATAATTATCCTTGACCAAAAATGAATAAAAATTAAAAATCACCGATATATTTACAGCTAAAACGTAGATTTTTGGTAAAGGGTTAGAAAAATACATAACTTCTTTATACCTGTAAATATATAAGTGTTCGACTATTTTGCAAAAACGTTCGACATATATGTGCTAAAAAAATTTTCAAATCACACTTTTACAAAGAGCAACTTTTCTCTACTAAATTTTCAACTTTGCAATTATTTATTAAAAACACATTTTGTTCATTTTTCACACAAAAGTTAGGAAAACATTTGACAAAGCCGCTACATATTTCAAGCATTTTCAAAACAGGCATGCTTATTCTTTGGCCCAAGTCCCCTTCTCTATTTTACAAATTCGCGATGTTTGGGTCATAATTCCACCTTGAAGATGAGACCAGAAAAACCGATAAAAATTATATGGGGCTCCATTGAAGGAAACTTAAGGATATATTAAATCTTAACCAAAAATATGGGGCTATATTGAAAGAACCCATCCTACATGCAAAATTTCGTGAATATTGGACCGATATATCCCATTTGCAATACCAACCATTCTTGGAGTACTAGCAACGTCTGGCAAAATTTCAGAGCTCTATCTTAAAAATTGCGATCAGCTAGTCGAGATATGACGATCGGTATACTGCGTAAAGGTCGACATAGGATCAATATTTCGCGATCGAATATATAATTTGTGGGGCTGCACAGAGCTATAATACCCTGAAAACATAGTTGTGTAGGGTATATTATGTAAAAATATATAATAATTAAAAAAATTGAATAATATTTTACAAAAGTTTACGAAAAGGCCCATAAGATAAAAAATAACTTGACACTTGTGTGGAATAAAAACATGAAATAGGGGGAGAGAATTCAGTGAATCTTCGTTAATAATTTTTGGTTTTTTGTTATTCAATGAAACCCAAAAGTACCAAATTACAGCCAATTCGGTTGGAAAACGTGTCCAAAATACCGAATATTGAGGGGTACTGTTATATGAGGGCTACACCAAGACGTGGACCGATATATCCCATTTGCAATACCAAACATTCGAGGAGTACTAGCAATGTCTGGCAAAATTTCAGAGCTCTATCTTAAACATTGCGATCTATATCGTGATTTCAACAGACGGACAGGCATGCGTAAATCGATATAGAATTTTATTCTGATCAAGAGCATATAATTTGTTGGGTGTCCCGTGAATATGTCCACCTTTTGGTGGAGGGTATAAAAACTCATAAAAAAATAATATATATTGCCAATCCGCATTTTAGAGTCAAATATTCGGAATTATAGAATACGCAATGAGTGTGAAATATAATCTAGATTAGCTATGTTCGGAATATGGAGATTTTGCTAAAAATATTTTGTCCAGAATTTAAGAGAATTGGAAATGAGTGTTTCATGTGAGTATAGATTAACCACAATAACCTTCTGTTTGACATCAAATATTTAGCTTAAACACATAAAAAATCCAAATTGTTTAAATATTTTCAGTGATGGGTATGGAGATTTTGGCTTTCCTTTTCATTGCAAAAATCATTAAGCTCGAATTGGAAAGAGTATAAATAACTCACTTAAAATTACTTTCAAATATAACTGCCCTTACAAGGCAAAAAAATAAAAAAATATTTTCAGATTAGTCAAAATACACTTTCCAACAAATTACTTTCAAACACAATTATTGAATATAAGAAAAATCGCATATAAACTGAACGCATTTAAAATATTTATCGAAATTTCCAATTATTATATTGTAAATCATGCTATATAATAATATGATATATAATAATCTATTACCGCCGGAAATTAAAAAAAAGAATATAATGATGATTTCTATTTTCCACAAGCATAATTGTAAAGCATTAAATGTAACCAAGAAAACAAAAACTCAAACAGATAATGACCTCCTTTTCAATGCAAAATCTCTTCAACAAGTAGATAATAACCCATATTTAATTCAATGTTGTTTAAGAAAATATTATAATATTCCCGAACAAAAATACACAGACACACATTTCTATACATTTGTTGTACTATTTAGCACACATTTTTCTTGTTGTTTTTTTTTATATTCACCTTGCATTCAATGCCTGACGATAGATCTCCAACATAACAGCCTCGTGCAGCATCATAATGTGATTGTTTCCTTTGTAGGTGTGTGCGTGTGTGCTGTATGGGGATAACACAACTCTGGTACGTGGGTATGCGAGTTTGTTTGGGGTCGTGTACGTTGCAGGTCTATGAGTGCGTAAACAAAGTGTTTAACCACAGTCACACGCACGACAAAAAAGGCCAGAGAAAGGGTTCTGTCAACGAGCGTTAGCGAGTTACACAAATAAACACAGCACAAAAACACGACAAGCACGCGGAAATCCTTTGCAGCAAAAAAAAATCAGCACAATGAATCAACATTTACACGAACACGCACACAAACACACACACACATAATAATGGTAACACAAAGGGACGCACGGCAAAAACACACACGCAGTGCACACTTGTTTTAGGGGTTCAGTAATTCTGTTTAACTAACACACATTCTTACATGCCTCCCATACGCAACAAGCAAATTGTGGGGAGGTTGGCGTTCGTTTGCTGGGTTTGTAGATCAATGCAGACAGTAGACACTTGTTAATTGTGTTGATGATGAGGTGACGTGGTGTGAGGTGAGGTGAAAGACTTTCACTTTTTTTCCTTTTTATATGGGGTAAACGACATAGTCAGTATGCGGCTAACTGAAGTGGAATGTACGAAGTCTTTTTTTTAATTTTTGGCAAACTTTTTCATATGCCACTCTTATGGTTGTTGCTAGGGATGGGTGGAACACAAAATATTTTATGTTTGATATATTTCTGTCACCCACTAAGATTTGTTGATGTTGCTGTTGTTGTGGTGGCTGTCAATGTCACTTGAGTTGTGTATATTTGTTTTCTTCTTCAACTTATTATTTCTGGAATTGTTGGACTGTATTGTGTTCTTGCTGTCATCGTTCAAAAAAATCAGCTTTCAATCAAAAACACTCATAAACATTTGTCGCTACAATCGAACAAACTATACACACACACGCGTCAAATAAATCAAATGTCAAATGCCAGAGTGGTCATCTGTTAAGAATCTGTATTAGGGTTGACAACTGATTGTTTAGCTGGCACAGAGGAGCGCATATATCGGTGTATTTCTATTAATGTTCCATGGCCTTTTTTCTCAAATGTATATATATATTAGATTGATGATTTCGTTATTAGTTTTTAGTCATTGGAAATTGTCCTGAAGTAAACTCAATTCGCTGGCTTATTTGTTGCTTCGTTTTGGTGTACTTTAAGATATGTGTTTATGTGGGAGTTTCGTGTTGCAAAAATGTTTAATTTTTATTTAGTAAATAAATTTTCAATTTTTAATCACTGTTTATCTTTAATTATATATTTATTATTTGTTGTTTATTTTTCCGGTTTATTTTCGTGATTAGTTTTTGGTTTTTAAATTACGTCTTTTTGAACACCATCATTACGGGTATCCCTTTTCTAACGTTATCACTTTACGTAAATGTTGTCGTCGCCATTACCACGTCCCATTAGCGACTAAACGCAATATTGTTTTTATTTTTATGTTTTGCCGTTTTTACCGAAACAAAACAACAACACAACAACAACAATAATATACACTCAATATTGTACACACACCAACATCTGTACATTCGTACACACCATAAACCCCCACCCTGTATTCTTGGGGGCAGCAATACTCTCAACTCCCTGGTCGAAACGTCTACGAGCGACGTGAGCTTTCAGACTTGCCACCACATGCTCTGCAACAGTGCGCAAGTTTTGTATTTCTTCAGACAGCAACGACGACAACGACAATGAGAACGATGACGACGACGATGGTATTAACGACGAATGCACATTTCTCAACACACGGAACTTGGTGTAGCAAGGGTTCGCACAGCTATGACGACGAGAGTAACTGCTAGAAAAAACACGCTTGCAATGCAGAAAAATTGCAAGTTAGTTGAACGTTTTGTTTTTTCTCAGTGTGTGTTTATTTTAGTCGGATAGGCAGGCAGGCTGGCTGGCAGACACACCACACAATGTAAACATACACCTTTTAAAGAAGACATGCTAATTTTTGCCATCAATTGATTTTTTTTTGTATTTATTAAACTGATAAAGGCAACACACCCAATGACATAGTTTATTTTTCGAAATAATTTGCAAATGCGTTGTAAATTCTTTTTTTACATCTATATTTTTGTTTATTTATAAATAAATAATTTATTTATTATTATTTTTATTAGCACTTATAATCACTTCGACATGATGATTACGTTGAAACGTTATGTTAACGACTAAAACATCTTTTTGACACTGACAACGTTGAGAGCTGACAACCCACAAAGACGGAAAAAAATAACGCACACACATAACGAAAAACAAAAAATAAAATACTAAATAAACACATACACATAAATACTCACACCAAACACGGACATTTGCTGCTGCTCTTGCTATACTATGCTCCTTCTACACTACTACAACTACTATTCCAATTGCCATCTACAGTGGCTATGCTGTGAGCCAGCCAGCCAGCCATCCAGCCGTACATCGTTGTAGTGTTCTTGTTATTTCGTATACAAAAATCAGGAACATACACAACACATACAGGAGGGCACAACACCCAACAATAATAAAAACAACAACAACGGCAGTAGCAACAGAAGTCGTAAAACTATAACAGAGCTAAAATAACTACAACCCAACCAACCTCACTGTCGTCAGTCAATACAGCGAACGAAGGAACGAACGACGAGCATCATGGCAAAGAGGAAGAAAGAATACGCTCTTCTTGCAACAAACTTTTCACTCCCTAACCCAACATTAGTAGTTGTCCCATAATAGTTTGGCAGTTGTGCAGCAGCATCATCACCATCAATGGTGTTGGTTTGGTGGTAACGTTTCCCATTGCATCCAACAGCCCAACAATAACAACAGAACCAGAGACGGCTCACAACACAATACAACACAGTACACAACAAAACAGTATACAACCCAAACCTCTAAATAAAAAGTGTGCAACAAAAGTACGTCGGTCGGTCGTTTGTTCGTTCTTTCGTACACTAGTCTGTTGTTGTTATAACTCTCTTTTTCTGTGTGGAAAGAGAGCCTTTGCAAGGCCTGTCAAACATGAGTATGAGTTTTATTTACCAAAACATTAAATTGATAAATGGCTTTTGCTGTTGTTGGTTATACTCAGTCAAACAGCTAGCTAGCCAGCAGCACAACGCAACACAACACAATACGGAACACAACAAATAGTTTTCAGTTAGCACTCACACAGTTCAACATAAAAATGGATAAAAGGAAACAAGCAAAACAGCAGTGCTCTACTTCTTAAAGCGCGTACTCGGTGAACCACCTCAATTTTTGTATCAAATCAAAAAATTCAATTTAAAGGAAAAACATGCAAATTATTGACACATCGACAGTAATAAAATTATTATAAATACCCAAAAAAATCGTTTTAATAAACTGCTTTAATTATCCTAAAGAGATATAAAGTTACTCTCATACTCAACTCTATGCATAAAAAGTAATTTTTATTCTCACAAAAATAACATGCGCGCCCAACTGTCACAAACAAAAACTCTCTGTTTTGATTTATTGTTTTGGTTTGTTTTTCCTTAACAAACCCCAATAAAAATAAAAACAGCAATAACAACAACAAAAACGGCACTCACACAATATAGCAATGCAACCAACACATTCAAGATTATTTTGCTCTCATCGAAAGTTCTTGAAACACAACAAGAGAGCCTAAGCCATTGTCGCTATTTTTGTTGCTGTTTTGCAGATTTACAACTCTTGCCCAAGGATTCCCCAAACTAAAATGCTCTTCCTACTCTTGTGTTTTGTGTTGATTAAAACAAAACAACAATAAGGAACAACAACATACATTTCATATTTACTTTAACTAAACTCCATGGGCCATGGCAGAAAGAGTTAACGTTCTCCCGCTCTCGCTCTCATTCGCCATAAATGCAGAAAATAAAACTGTAGACAGGTGTCTCCAAGGGAAAAACACTAAATAAACAATTGCCAATTGCCTCTCCCTGCACACATTTTGCTGTCATTATTATTTGTTTTGTTTAGTATTTGTGTGCATGCAAAATGCCTTAACACCACCCCCTCACAGGCCCCCCACCAATTGCCACAATAAGAATATCTACTCTGTTAACAAGCAACAGCACTAACATTGGATTTTTGCTTACTGTTAAACTGTTAGTCTTAAGCAACCTCTATCCTTGCAAAAACACAACAAAAGTGCCAAAAATGTGGGTGTTGAACTTGCTGTTAAATTATATTTTACTTCAGATTCTTCCTCTTTTTATATCAACATCGTTGGTATGGTCATGTTTTTAAGTCTTTCTCTCATTCTCGGTTTCTTTGGTATTCGCTAGGTCTTCCTGCCGTTTCTGTTGCTGCTGCTGTCATGTTTTAAATCAAGGTTATTTATGTTGCACTTTAAAGTACTCTGGCTGGCGATTGCCATAAAAATTCTTAAATCGATGCACAGTCTTTAATGATATTTAACCTCACTTCTTGTGTTTTATGACAATATTAAAGAAGCACAAGTCATCGACGATTTGGAACATTGACCTTTTTGGTGAACTTCTCTGAATGTTACTCTATATTTCAATGGGGTTTCACGAATTTAAATGATGTTGTGGAAGGTTAGGGCCATAGAACAGTACGAGTGGTAACACCCTAACATTAGCAATTTTGTGTGGGACAAGTTCAGTACAAATACAATTTTTGAATGTTTTGTATTAACGATGTTTAAGTCTAATTTAAGTTATTCGGAATAATTTAAAAATTACATTTTAATCTGAGATGACTGGAGATTACCTACCAAAATTTACCAACATTTGCTTGGTTATTAAGCACTAGAAATAATTAAACTGTGGAAATGATCCCCTTTCATGAATTGTGTCAAATGACGAATAATATCGAGTCCCAAAACCTAGAAAATAATCAACATATTGAGGAAGAACAAACAGAATAAAGGATTATTCGATGGGTGGACAATATTTGCATATCTCGTATAATCTGAATGGAAAATCCGATTTGATGCAAACGTATTATTTTATATTTCCTTTGAAAGAAAATATCAGATATAAAAAGTATTTTTTTTCAATAGGACATTAACTACCAAAAATTGTCTCCGATCAACCAGAATCGTAAGATCACTTGTGTATGCTAAAAGTATTGTAGAATATTATATTGTCCGCTGTTTCCCAACTTCAAATTAGCCCAAAAGTTTGTAAGATTCTTCGTAGCGAATCCTTGGGGGACCATTGAGATGGAATCGGGCGAAATTAAATGTGCTATCTAGATAGATATTTGAAAAATTGAAAAAGCTACACACATACCATTCTGAAATCAATAAAAAATTACATTTCAAACGGACAGACTTGAATTCTTTGGTGTACCATTTGTATGAAATCGAGTCAAATTATGTATGGGAGCTATATATAAACACATGGACCTAATTGAGTAACCGTTGCAAACACCATTTGTTTTTTGTAATCACTATATTCAATTTAATACCATCTGCCAAATTTCGTGTAAATCGAACCAATACCAAAAACTGACCTATATCAAAATCTGAACCAATTTCAACAAACCTTATCACGCATCATTCTTTCCTATGCAAAACTTTACTCAATCAGACTAATATTGGGAGTTTGGTGTATCATTCACAAAAAATCGGACGAAACTATATATGGAGCTATGTCTAAATCTGAATCGATTTTAACAAAACTTCGCAGACATTAGTCTGCACCTAATTCAGTACTCTGTGCAGCATATTGTCCCAATCGGACAAATATTGGGAATTTGGTGCATCATTCACATAAAATTGGACGAAACTATATATGGGAGCTATATCTAAATCTGAACCGATTTTAACAAAACTTCGCAGACATCAGTCTAGACCTAAATCAGTACTATGTGCAAAAATTTGTCCCAATCGGACAAATTTTGGGAGTTTGGTGCATCATTCAGATAAAATCGGACGAATCTATATATGGGGGCTATATCTAAATCTGAACCGATTTTCTCCAATTTCAATAGGGTTCGTCCTTGGGCCAAATAAGTGAACTGTACCAAAAGGAACCATGGGTCCACCTCGATTCCTTTTGCCTGTTTCAAACATATGCACAAAGACATAATACCCTGACCACATTGTGGTGAAGGGTATAAAAACTTTACAAAGGGACGTAATTCTTACTGTGAAATGTGTGGCTCTGTCCCAAATCGAGGGAAAACATAAAAATACTGGTTTACTTTTTAGTTTTTGCAAAAAAGTCAGGCTGAATCCCAGTTTGTTGTTTTTGTAAAAACAACTATTTATTAGTGGGGAATGTATGGCATTGTCCGCCGAGGGGTAAGGCAGGAAAGACTATAGTTTCGGATCTCGCTACTGATCCTCATCAGATCCCTTAGCTTTTTGTTGGCATATTCTCCCCAGAAGCCATTTATTGCTTCTTTACAAAAAACTTTTTATACTCAAATATCTCTTGTGACAATTCGAAGTTTTTACGTTAGCCCTCGGCGGTCGTATCGCTGGTAACGTAAGAACTTCGAATTGTCACAAGAGACATTTGGGTATCAAAGGTTTTTTTTTCTAAAGAAGCAATAAATAGCATATGGGGAGAAAAAATGGCATTCCCAAATAACCCGCCAACACTACTGAAATACTGGTTTACCTCAACACAATTGTTTGACCTTCTGGTACATTGTGGTACAGGGTATTTATTATGTCCCTGCACATATGTTTGTAACATGCAAAAGAAAACTAGATGGATAAATGGTTGTATTTCAGAATGTTCATAGAATCACTTCCATTTGAGTCGAATGAGATGAAATATGATACAACTAACTTATTTTGTTCAAAGACCAAATGAACATTGGCTTAGATTTAGATATAGTTTTATATATAGTTTCGTTCTATTATACAATAGTTTTCAAAACGCCTAACGTTTGTCCGATTGAAACGAAATTTTGACTGATTGACGTACATATGTTCGATTTTGTTGAAATCGGTTTAGAAATAAAAAAGCTCCCATATATATTTTTATCGATTTTATGTAAATGCACCAATGACCCTACCATTGCTCGATTTACGTTTGAAAATTTGGTATAGCGTATTGTATAGAATTTCTTTAAAATCGTTCGACTTCATGAAATTGTACACCGAATGCCCAAGGTTTGGTCAATTAAGATGCAATTTTGTTCAGTATTGCTGTGATGGAGCATGCCGTATGGTGTGTGACAAGTGTGCTTTAAATCGGGCCAGATTTACATATACATGCTTGTTACAGATTCCGATCGCAATGGTTTCAATTTCGTATTTCTATTCGATCGTGATTCGTTCGTTCTATCGACAGGATTTTGTACACATACAACCAAAATCATATTTGAGGGAAATTTGTTAATATATATTTTAAAATCGTATAAACATACTGTGTAGGCACAAACAACAAGCCTTACATGGTAGTTTTAGTTGGAGTCCCTGGAACACGAAAATACCTTTGTCGAAAATTAGTTTTATAACGGTAAATGTAGAGAAAAAACGTGGTCCCATAGATTTTGAATTTGAAACGCGAATAACTTCTTTTATTTCTATTCCATTATTAATCGGACGGGGCCGACCATATGATACCCTACACAACTTCCCGGAAATTTAACTTTCTGTGGTTCTATATTCTGAGCATGGGTAATATTTCGCGATATTTGCACACTCTTGACCGACTAGAGGTCAACAAATATTACTAATATTCAGTACAGCCCTTCTAATTACTTCTCCATAAAATATGTAATCTTCACAGAAAAGAATTTTAATGTATCTATCGGAGCTATATGTAATTCTGGACCAATTTGGGCAAGCGCTGTCCAACATTTAATCACGATCGGTGCATAATTTGCATAAACTCAGACGAAATATATAAAGATTGCATCTATATCTGAACATAATTTACAAAATACAATCCAATTCTAAATCGATTTCAACAAAACTTAACACACGTCATTCTAGACTCAATTCAATACGCTGTGCAAAATTTTGTGCATATGGACGAAAAATAGTCTCTTCGGTACACCCTTTACATAAAATCGGACGAAAATGTATATGGAGCTAAAACTAAATCTACACTAATTAGACGAAAGTTCACACACAACATTATAGACTCAATATAGTGTGTGGTTCCAAAGGACTAACATTGTGAGTTTAATACATCATTTTATAGGTCTCCTATTTAATTTTTATTGCTTTGTTATCCCTTTAGAAAATACAAAATTAAAATAAGCTGAGAATGAATTTGACATGTCGCTCCCATTTCAATTTTTCACAAAGACATCTGGAATTTATTAATATCATTGTGTCTGAAAGGGATATTTTCAGATTTAAATACATCTCCCAAATTTATTTTCGATTTTATGCAAGTTATATTATATATGTTATCATAGTTTTTTAATTATAGGCGTTACTTGAATGAATTTGAATTTGAATTTCGCCAGTCTATAGAAATATATTTTGGCTTAAAGTGAATAGAAGTGTGTTCAGAATCACTTTTTTAATTGAATATAGGTTTTAACACTTGTAATAGTATAAAACGAACTCATTACATTTTTATTTTCTGTATTTAGTCAGTTCATATCTCCTTTGAAATCAAACGTGGCGAATTATATTTCCAACAATATGATGTAAGGCAATAAAATGTGTTTACACTTCATTCGGTTTTCGTTTCCCGGTTCAAATACACCCTCTCACAAACAACGACAGCAGAAAAGCCGGCATATATTATGGTCCATAAAATATAAAGAATTTTTTATTAACCAGAATGTATCCCTCTGTCTCTCTCCATTTATTTGCTCTCCTTGCAGGTACTTTACTTACATTTTATTTTGCCCTTACGTAGCAAAAATAAATGTTAAATGTATGCGAATGCGAAACAAACCCAAACATAAACAATAGCAAACGGTTGTAGCTGAGGCAACAGCACGCCAAAGCAGCAGCAACGTGGCAAATTTGAGTGATACATTCTGTCAGGGGAGCGATAAGGGTTGATTTAGATTTTCTTTATGACGGTTAATTTTTCTCGCATGAGAGTTTAGCGCCAGGAATGACGAGTAAAACGACCAGCCAACCCATCCATCCCATCCATCCCAGTCCAATATTTTTTGTTTTTCCTTTTTTTAGCATTGGGCCAGGGGACCGGCCAAAGTGAAGATAAGGAATACCAGCAAAGAAATATTAAAAGTTATGTTTGTCGCATTGGGTGTATTTCAAATTTAGCACTTGTGAGATTACGATTCAACATAAGCATGAATACGTAAATTTAGCTGTGGAGTTATCGTTTGTGGTACCCTACTCACTGCACTGTGGTGCGATGTATGTGATTATGAATTTTTATTTTAGCAGTACTACTAAGATAAAATCTATAGCGGTGTCGAATGGTCATTCTCATTTTGTTCTAAGAGTAATGTCAATAAAAACAAATATTTTTTTATTTATTTGAAACATATTTTATTAAAAGAAATAAGTAAAAGTTAAAAATTTTTTGATTCTACGATCCCACCTTGTACCTTTTAGAGAATCCCTTCGACCTTGGAACAATTTAAACTAGATGTGCTGTGAGTTGCCTCATTTCGTTTCTACCATTTATACATTTTAGACGGCACAGACATTATTTCATAGTCGATTCCAAGCTATAAATATAGCAATATATTTATAAAGTACAACACCTCTGTTTTGTCAAGCAAAGAGTTTTCCCTGAACTCCACACGCATTCTTATTGGTGGTATTGCCTCTTTAAATCTTCTTTTTTAATATATTGTAAACTCCGAAATGTTACCTGTGCCGCTAGTAAATCTAAATCTGTGCCGGTAGTAAATCTAATTTATATTTGAAGTCGTAGTAGATCTGATTTACGTACCTTTCAAGTATTTATAAACGAAATGCATGTCTTACTGATCACCGTCGATTTCCACAAACTAGCCCATTATTTCATTTTGATCTTGAAGATCAATTTTCAGAATATTTTTTATTGTTTTTTAATTGTTTTTTACACAATGCGTCTATTCACATTCAGAAACACGATAAGAATGAATAAAAAGTGAAAAAGCGTTTTGTTCGGCCGGGCCGAACTTTGGATACCCTCCACCATAGATATACTGGCAGGTTCTTGAAATGATAATATAAGGAACATACCAAAAAATGGAGCTATACCGACATGGAAATGGACTATACGCGCTCAAGAACCCCAAAATGCCGAAATTTGGGGGTACCTTTATATGGGGCTACCAGAAAAAATGGACTATAACTTATAACTTTGGTGAAGATATTTGGTACCCAATAAGAACCCAATATACCAAATTTCAGCGAAGCGGTTGAAAAAAGCGCTCAAGAACCCTAAAATACCGAAATTTGGGGTGCACTTATATGGGAGCTACCAAAAACAATTGACTTATATTTATAATTTTTAGTGGATATATTTCGTACCCAATAAGAACCCAATGTAGCAAATGTCAGCGAATTCGGTTGGAAAACGCGCTCAAGAACCCCGAAATACCGAAAATTGTGGGTACCCTTATATGGGGGCTACCAGAAAAAATGGACCTATATTCATAATTGTTTGTGGAGTGATTTGGAACCTATTAAGAACTCAAAGTACTAAATTACAGCCAATTCAGTGGAAAAATACGACCGAAACCCCCAAAATACTGAAAATTTGGAGGTACCGTTATATGGGAGCTACCAGAATAAGTAGACATATATTTATAATTTTTTGTGGAGACATTTAGTACCCAATAGGAACCCAATGTACAAAATTTCATAGAATTCGGTTGAAAAACGCGCTCAAGAACCCCAAAATACCGAAAATTGGGGGGTACCTTATATGGGAGCTATGCCTAAACGTGGACCGATATATCCCATTTTCGAACTTGACCTGCGTGCAGACAAAAGACAACCTTATGCAAAATTTCTGGCCCCTATCTCAATTCCTTCGGAAGATAGCGTGATTACAACAGACGGACGGACATGGCTAGATCGTTTTAGAATTTTACCCTGATCAAGAATATATATACTTCATGGGGTCGGAAATGAATATTTCGGTAAGTTACAAACGGAATGACAAAATTAATATACCCTCCATACTATTGTGGAGGGTATAAAAAGCATTCAATTGCCACGTGTTGTTGCAGACTACGTTCGTTGTCATATTCCCAAATTTGACAACGCCCTTTGTCCCATTCTCAAACATAACAACGTATTGTGGTCAAATACTTAGAATTGTAAACGGCTGTTGAGAAATTGACAACAAGCGTTGTCAAAACCAAAGTGACAACGCATGATGAAAAATTGATAAAGAACGGCGTAAATTTCGCAAAGTGTGTATACAACTTTCAAAATTCTATCACTCCTATTTGCATATATCCAAAACCTTCGGGATATACAAGATTTGAGCAGAATTCAAGACAAAGTATCTGCAAAATTAAAGGGCCCATCTTACATATTTGGACAGACAGACAGGGATAAGTCAACACAGAATTTTACTCCAATCAAAAATATTTCCAATTTCAGGTGTTGCAAACGGAATGATAATTCACATCCACCTAGTGAAGATTGTTATAAACATGAAAAGCAAACCACGGTGTTGGGTAATTATTACACATACACACCAAACACACGACCAACCGTACAAGTGTATGTTCTTATATTTACGAAACAGAAAAACGCATAAAAATAAATATGAATGAAATGCTAAACTACTGCATGAGTTGATGGTTGTTTACGCCGTCGACAACGTTGTTGTTGTCGTCGTCGTTGTTTGTTGACTTTCGCCGCGTGGCTGTAGAATTGCGGGTGTAGTATGTACAAAACGTTGCAGTTGCTTTATGACCAACACCGCCGCTGCCACCAACAGCACACTAACCTCAGTACCAAAGCAGCCCATCATAATCCATTCAGAACGCAATGTACACAATCCAAATGTGTTGACGCTGGTAAAGTTGTTTGTATTTTTTTTGTTATAGTTGTTGTTGCTGTTGCTGTGCTGGTAATGCAGTGTGAAATGTTATTTCTTTCCTTAATGGTCTACGCAAATTCACACAAACTCACTCGGGAATACTATTCACATTCGTAAAATAGAAACAAAAAACATATTTTTTCAGTGCTTATTTAAACATTTCATGTTGTTGTTGCTTTTTTTGCATCTTTTTTGTTATTATTGCTGTATTTTATTAGCGTACATTTATACAAAGGTATGTAGGAATGTTGGCTTGGTATAAATTTTCACTTCTTGTTGCTTATAATTTTTAACGGTAATTGCAGTTCATGCAAAAATAGTTGGTGTTGTTGTTTTTGCTGTTGTTCATTGTACAATAAGTCTTCGCGTAAATTCATCGAAGTACAAGTGTACGGTTGTGTGTTCGCGTACATAAAGTCTGACATCTTAATGGTTGATTATAACAATTTGTTGTTATGTTTGTTAATACTATAAATGTTAATGTTATTTTTTTTTCATTCATGTTTTTGTTTCATTTTCCTACAAGAAGGTTGGCGGGAGGAACTTATTAATTTGTGTTTGCATTTCCGTAGGTACATACTCGCAATATATCATATTATCAATTCCCAATTATGATGATAAATTGAGAGATAATTGCTTGTTTTGGCGCCAATCGCCAATCGCCAATATAGAAGGAACAATTCAAAGGCAATTCTAAAGTCAAGTCAATGGGGATTATTTCGCTAATAGAATCACCCGGTAATGTGGAATGCATTTCACAACTGAATTGTTTCACTCTATTTCACAATATTTTGGGGAGAAAACAATTTTTATTTTTGCCGTCGTGGCCGACGAATTCTAACAGACGTCGCATTTTTAAAGGACTACTGAAATGATACGATACTAAATTTTTCATTTGGTCAGATATAGAAGCTATATCTAAATCTGAACCGATTTCAGGAAAATAACACAAATCATTCTAGACCTAATTCATTACGCTGTGCCAAATTTCATGAAACCGTAAGATATTAAGGGTCTTTGGTACACCATTTACCTTAAATCGACGAAACTATATGTGGGAGCTATATCTAAATCTGAACCGATTTTCAGGAAACCTAACACACATAATTCTACACTGAAAGAAAAGTTCATCATCAAGGTAATGAAAAAAAATTATCAAAAAATCTTCATCAAATTGTTGTAGAAAAAACATTGTTTTTATGAAATCGGTGCTCAATTTGATGTTTTATGTTTTCGGCTGAAAAACACCGTCATCAAGTAAATGAAGAAACTTTCATCAATTTGTGGTCATCATGTCATAATCATCATAATGAAATTAGTTATCAAATTGAAGAAAGCTATCATTAAATGTTTTTAGTTTTAATTTTTCCACCCCCTGATGTTTGTGCGTTTATTTCGAAAACACGCACACACAAAAACATTGCTTTTGTAGTATACTTATTCAGGCATGGGAGTTATTACCTTTAAACAACATAATCTTGAATAAGAATTGGTTTTAAGATTTTTAATTTATTACATGTCTTTTATATCATCCTTTAGTTTATTAATTTTTCTACCGTTTGCGGGGTTAAACTTCAATAACATTTTATTGCTGTATTAAAACTATTTTTGGTAGTTTTCAGATAAACGAAAGAAACTCTAGCATAAAATGCAAAGTCACATCTCTGGCATGCCAATTGAGAAAATCCCGTTATGTCTGCAGCGTGCGAAACAGTGCTTGAATAATAAGAAAAATTCATTTGTAAAGTGACATTTATTGTGATCAGACGTTGATAAAAGTGTTTGTAATATTTTTGTGCATTGGAGCTAATAGAAGTGTTGTAAGTTAAAATGGAGTGTTTTATATGTTCTAAAAATTTTAGTAATATAGAAAAATATTTGTGGCATTTGCAAACATTTCATGGTTTCCAAAATAGTGATACATTCAGGTGTACGATATGTAACAGCGCATTCACAACTAAAAGTTCCTTTAAAAGGCATCTTACAAAAGTTCACAGAGAAATATTTGTGGAAAAACATTGCGGCTCCACGAAAAAAGGTATGCATCGAGAGCCACTGTGAAGAGACTTCTGATTCTGGAACATTCGATGAAGTACCAGTAATAGAAAATCTTTTTGAAAATAATTTAAAGTTTCAGACTGGTTTGTATTCCATAAATAACTTAAGTCGAAAGGACGCTGAAAATATTCAGACTTCTCAATACAATCTTGTAATTTTACCACTTCTAGACGTTTTCAAAAAATTTGCTGGCAAATTAGATTTGGATTCAAAGCAGGAATTATTTAAAACTATTCGTTGTTGCAATGAAGTTTTGAATTCAATAAAATCTGAGTACTTATTAACTAAAGAACTTAAAAAAAGAGATTTGTGTGAAGATTTAAACATTTCTGTCATTGACAAAAGCGGCGAGCTCATTCACAAAAAAGGCAATTTAACTTTCGCTGAAAAAGAGACCACAATGGCAACGCTTTCCCTAAGACATTCTTTCAAAAAAATTCTTCAAAAAGATAACTTATTGTTAAAAATGATTGATCATATGGAATCTTTAAACAAATCTTCGCAATTTACCAACATCGTGCAAGGAGATATGTGGAAAAAGAAGGCCGCTATGTATCCCAACCAACCAAATTCCTTACTTTCTATATTCCGACGATATAGAATTAAACAATCCTTTGGGTGCACATTCCACAACTCATACCGTAACAAACTTTTACTTCTCTTTTCCTGTTTTACCAAATGAAGATACCAAATTGGACCATATATTTTTAGCGGCATCAATTAAAAGTAGTGACTTGCAAGTACATGGAATCGACAAGTGTTTGTTACCACTTGTTAACCAGTTAATAGATCTAGAAGTGGCAGGCATTGAAATCGATTTAAACAACGGTAAAGTGTATAATCCTCACTTTTTGCCTTGTTTAATTATTGGTGATAATTTAGGTCTTAACACCATATTAGGCTACAGAAAATCATTTAGTGGTACATTTTGCCGATTATGCAGAATTGACAAAAATATGAGTAACGTAACAACGTCCGCTATTCCAAGTCTTAAGAGGACATATGCAAATTATAGGCTTGACGTAAATACCGGGGATCCATCTAAGACTGGCATCGTAAGCGAATGTGTATTTAACAAAATTCCGTCTTTCCATGTTGTTGACAACTTGAGCGTAGATGCAATGCACGACGTTTTCGAAGGAATTTGTCATTATGATTTGTCTTTTGCCATACTTTATTTCACAAATACCAAGAAATATTTCTCTTTGAAAACCCTTAATGCTCGAAAACAAAAGTTCGATTACGGGGAACTTGAAATAGGAAATATTTCGCCCAAAATTACTATAACTCATCTCAAAAATCGCCATTTAAAAATGTCAGCAAAGGAAATGATGACGTTTTTATTATATTTTCCATTAATTGTTGGTGATATGATTCCAGACGATGATGAGGTGTGGATATTTATTTTAACACTTATACAAATTGTAGAAAAAATTCTCAAATTTTCGGTTACGGAGTTTTCTATAAGTTCTTTAGAAAATCTAATTGAAAAACATAATAAAGATTTCATTAGGCTTTTTAAAACTAATTTGAAACCAAAATATCATTTGTTAGTTCACTATCCGGAAATAATAAGAAAATGCGGACCTGTGCGGAAATTCTGGAGTTTCCAATTTGAGTCTAAACACCGCAGTTTTAAGTTGTACACACATGCTATAACTTCACGAAAAAAACATATGTTTTTCACTTTTTGCTAAACTCGTCTACAAGCAATAATCTTGTTGTTTTACAAAAAGATTTAACCGTGTGTGAATTAAATGATGATATATGTGCTCAACTTAAAATACCTAAAAGACAGTTATATTTTTATAATAAGGTTATATTACAAAACATTGTATACAAAAAGGATCTTTTCGTTGCTGAATGCGAAATTGACTATAATATTTATAGAATTATAAATGTATTTTGTTTGGATAACCATATTTATATATTTGGTGAACGATTTAAAGACGTTGTTTATTGTAGCCATTATAGAGCTTTTGAGATACACGTCAACAAAGTAGAGGGAGCCTTTGCGGTCAATATCAAAAATCTTATTGGACATCCAACAACAGCCATAAAAACCCATACAGGAAAATATAAGATAAGAATAAAAGAGTTATATTAATATATATAAAAATGGCAGCTATTGAACATCAATTAGAAATTCTACTCAAAAAATGGAACTTACTACATTTACTTTCCAACTTAAAAGGTAATATATAATATAACTTAAAATTAAAGCTTATTTATTTAATGTATTTTCCAGATGAAAATATAACGATTGATGTCTTACAAATAATTAACAGAAAACATTTAGAGGAACTCACACGAAGATTTAAATTAGGAGACAAAATAGTTTTTGAGTTTAATATTAATAAATGGAGAGAAGAAATCGGAAAACCTATTGAAAACGAATATTACTCAGACGTGGCCAATATTTCGTCTATCTCACGGAAATCTAGCTGTTCTTCTATTACTTTATCTCAAGAACCTCTGAAAGAACGCTTTGACTCCAATACCTGTGTAAAACTGACGACAATTTTGAACCAAAATAAAATTGGCAAAAGAATTTTAGAGACCTATAAAAAATACGAACATATAAATGAAGATCAACGAAATTTAATAATTACAACAATAGCTAGTTATTTTCATGCAAATGAGTTGCACATGTCTTTACAAGAAAGCTATAATTTGGAAAAACAAATAATAGAAATGTTTCCCAATGAGAAACTCCATTCTTACCGCACCGACAGACGTGGAAAGCTATATGTAAAATACAACAATATGAAAAGAAATCACATTTATCAGAAAGATAGAGATGTCAATTCACCTAAGGCATCCAAACCTGCAGATTATATCGGTAAATTATTCGAAAAAAACGTTATGATTTATACAAATGTAGTAAATTTGGGTTTTTATTATAGTTTCTGAAGAAAACGCCAAAGAAATAATTCATAGTTTAAAATACGATAATGTCGACCAAGAACAATTTTTAAAAATGTGGCAGTCATGCGCAAATTACCGAATACGTCAAATTTTTGATGAGCACGATAACCTTAAGGATATATTTAAAACCTGGCCACAGTATAAAGAGGGTCTTGGAGTAAAGTTGGTAAGTATCTTAATTTATATGTCCATCTTAATTTAATATTCTTTCTACATGTGTGTGTTGATATTCCGTTTAGATTAACATGGACTTCGGAGTGCTGCATAAAGACTACACACCAATATTCGAATGGGAAACTAAACTTATTACGGTGTATAATGTGATTAAGAAGGAAAAATACATTAAAGATGCTGGAATTAAATCAGTTTTCGATAGAATTGATCCATCAGACGCAGGTTTGTTACGAATCAATTTTCATTAGATGCATATCATTAAATAACTAATATTTTTATTTAATTTTGTAGCTTCAAACATGTCTTTATTTATGATGCGCTTGACTTGGTGTCTACACGGCTACTTATATCCAACATCAAAATACCTCCGTAAAGATAAAGATGGAAAGAAAACGTATGGGAAATACACCATAAAAGACTCCCAAGAATCGTCAATATTCCTCGCACGAAGTATCCAAGAAGTAGACAACCACTTAAATTTCTTAGAAAAGAGAAATGAGAATATTCAACCTTTTATTTTTGTTGTTGGAGATGACAATTTAGAAGATAATGACTACAATTTCTATGTTTATTTAGACCATGCATTGCTACATTTTGTAGATTTCCAGCGAGCACTAGATACTTGCTTCAAAAGCTTTTTCTTATTTAATTTAGAATTTCCCGGAGCATCCAATCAGTTCTGGATCTTTGTTCAAGAGTACTTCTATGACATGAAATCAGCTCACACAAAAAATTTTTCAAAAATACTAAATATTTTAAGCGATTTAAATTATACCGAGAACTGATTTATATATAAATTATCTACATTTAATATTTAATTTTGTATTTGAATATAATTCAAACGCTTATGTACATTTTTAAATTTTATCACATTTATTTATTAATTCATTATTCTAAGGAAATATTGAAATCTATATTCATTGTAAAACCCGTAATGAATTATTTTTTAAGTTTTTTAATAAAAAATATTTCCTAAATGCCTAAAATATTTGTATTTATATTGAATTTTGTAAAATTTAGAACGGCGTTTCTAAAGCGGAAAACAAAATTCAGTTCGATGTTAGGGCTTCATTGATTAAATGTAAATTATACATTAGTTTGATGCAGTTTATTCATTGAAGTTATGTAATTTTAATGAATAAATTACGTATGTTTGATGAATACCTTTTATTGGAATGATGCAGAATATTCATTATATAGAGATAATAGAACATCAATTTGAGTATATTTTTTCATCGAAAGGAAGAAATAATACATCAATTAAATGAACTTTTTCTTCAATATGATGACATTATTTCATTAAATTGATAAATATTTTTGATGAAAATTTGATGTAAAATTCTTCATTATAATGATGAAACGCGTTGTAAGCTCAAAATCGAAGAAACATTTCATCAAAGTAATGCCCAAAATCATCATATTGATGAATTTTTTTCTTTCAGTGTAGACCTAATTCATTACTTTGTGCCAAATTTCGTGGAAACCGAAAGATATTTAGGAACTTTGGTACATAATTTACCTAAAATCGGACGAAAATATATATGGTAGCTATATCTAAATATGAACCGATATTCAGGAAACTTAACACACATCATTCTAGACCTAATTCATTATTCGTGGAATTTCGTGGAAATCCAAAGATATATAGGAACTTTGGTGCACCAATTTCAATAGGGTTCGTCCTTGGGGAAAATAAGTGACCTATGCCAAATTTCATCCAAATCGGATCATAAATGCGACCAGTACTTTGTTCACAAAAATACATGGACGGACGGAGAGCCGGACATGCGTAAATCGACTCAGAAAGTGATTCTATGCATATTCTCAAAAGGAATCATGTGTCAATCTCGTTTCCTTTTGCCTGTTACAAACATATGCACAGAGACATTATACCCTGTACCACAGTGTGGTAAGGGTATAAAAACGTTCAAAATTCGGGAATTTTGGCAATCCGTATTGGGGCCTGCAATAAATTTTCCGGCAATATCGCCAATTTTAGTTTACATTCCATTTTCAAAAAATAGAATTTTTGTTTTCATACTACATCAATGATTTTTGGTACATATATATAGAAAAATGTCTTGACTCCGAATCCATTCGCGATCAAATTTTTGGTTGGTGCGTGCAAAAGTTATTGAGGTTTTAATTTTGGGCATAAGAAAAAAATCTTATTGACCAAAAACGTTTATATAGATCTTCCTCCGTAAAATAAGAATATGAATATATTATAATAATAGCGATAAAGTTGCACATCTTCGCGAAATATGAGAAAGATAATAAAAATTTAGGAGACTAGCATAGGCCCGCTACGTCGTTAGCGGATCTTTAATTTAGCTACGCAATATACTTTCGGATTACGTATACATTTGTAAGATTTCGAATAATGATGAACTTGTATTTATATTTTCTGAAAGTGTACTACTTTCTCGACCCTCCCGATAGACCAATGCAAATAATACCATAATACATTTTTTAAACTTCTTTGTTCCTTTCGGTAATATAATACTTATGGTAAAATATGTAGTACATTTTAGTACTTATGTACCCTTATGGTACGAATTTGTAATATAAAAATTGCAGAAATTTAGTATTTCTGGTGAGTTACGTGTTATAAAATCCTCATTGAAAAAATTGTCGGTATTTTTTGTATATATTCCACATAAATATTCCGCCCATTATTCATTACATCGAAAGTCGCTGCAGTATAATATATTTCCAGTGTGGTTGGAAACATCATTGGAAATAAATATCAGTTCCGTTATGTTAGACATTGTAGAAACATTTGCATTTAAAAGTGCCAATAATTTAGTTCTTATTGTGTCCAGCGGCTTGTTTGCTCACTACATCGGAAGTTTAAACCAAAATTCATATAATTATTCGCTGTAGCATTGTTTTTCATAGAAAAAACCTTGTACCAAATTCTATATCCACCCGTACCGCCGTATACAACATATTGAACATTTTAGAACTTTTTTCTGCAAAATATTTATTTATTAGCATAGTTCCAGATAAGTACACAATATTTAGTACTTGTTAGTACCGTTAGGTACAATTTACTAACTTTTTGGCGTATTCCACTTTTTAAAATATACAAAGCTACATACCGAATTTCAGAAATACACTTTTTTACACACCGTGCAATATTTTGTGTTTTTGGTGCCGTTTAGTACTAATTTCTAATTAAACAAATACTAAGAGTTGGACATTTTTGTACTCTAAATTTACATTTACATTTATTTACCATTCATTGTGATACAATATTTAATACAATTTTCGAAGGGTATTTATTCATATCGCTCTATTTGTAATAGTTAAGCTACAGATTTTAATCTCTAACTTTTCTAGTATAATTTAATATTTTTTACCCTTTTAGTACTAATTTCAAAAATATGTTAATCTATAGCAAGTATTTGTAATAATTAATTTCAGATTTCTATTCCTTCCGGTTCCATTATACTACAGTATTTAGTACTAATTTAAGAAAATATGCTGAGTTTCAGATTTCTATTTCTACCAGTTCCATTGTATTTTATTATTTAGTACTTTTTATCACCACTTTAGTACTAATTTCAAAATGTTTTGCATAGTATTATATTTGTAATAGTAAAATTCGGTTATATTGCAATATACCATCTATAATTTTTTTGTACATTTTAGTACTAATTTCCAAAAAATACGTTTTCCCATCATTCTATTTGTAATAGCTTAAGTTACGTACCAAATTTCAGATGTTTATCTCTGCCTGTTTCATCGTAGTAAAATTTTAGCACCTTTAGTACTAATTTCCAAAACTTGTTCACTCATTCTGATTCGCTTATCATTGACAAAGCTGTATACCAAATTTTAGAGTTCTACTTCAACACGATTTCAGTGTGCATCCTAAAAAATATATCGATTTATACCTATTTCAATGCTGTCCATTAGGAACCATTGATGACACAGCTCACGCTATTTATACCCTACACAAGTATGTTGTCAGGGTATTAAAGCTTTGTGCAGTCCCAAGAGTTTGTAACGCCGCGAAGTATTGGTCATAGATCCACTTTTAAGTATACCGATTGTCATATCTCGACTAGCTGAGTCGATCTAGAAATCCGTCCGTCTGTCCATTATATTTTGTAAACACGATAAAGGCCACAGTTATGGACCAATCTTCACGAAATGTTGCATGTAGACCGGTCCAGGCCAAGGAAGACCCCTATTGTTTTTGGTAAAGGTCGGTTAATATTTAGGGGATGAAATGGACCAAATACTTAATTTTTGTCGGTTTTTCTGGTCGCTCTACAAGTCGCAATTATGGCCCAAACATCGCAAATTTTTACATGGAGAAGGGGTCGGTACAAAGAATTAGCATGTCTGTTTTGATATTTAGCGGGTCAAATGAACCCTGAATTTTGTGTGAAAAATTACAAAATTTGTATTCTATAGCGTATATATTTACCCATGAAGAACAAAGACCCGAGAAGTTGATAGCTGATCAGATGTGGGAGTTACACTTAAATATTTACATTTTTAAATTGTGTCTCTGATCGCAATTTTGACTGCATCTTAATTCTTTGCTATGATTTTGTTTTGTTTTCGTTGGTATTCAGTTTCACTTTGATGTTTCATCACATACAAAAATCACGTTGCTCACATGTCATGATTTTGACATTCGTCTAAGATATGAAATTTATTTTGTTTCCTTTAAAAATTCAACAGAACCCACTCACTACCACAACACACCACATATATAAAAGGGTGGAATGAAGAAAAAAATTATAATATTATACTATTTTCATTATTAATAAAGTTTCACGTTTAGACACATTTTAAAGCAAAAGAAGAAATGCTGGAACTAAAGTTATGCGGGACCGCCTATATGATACACTACTCCAATTTGGGTGTGTACAAGAGACGCTGTTAGGATTTCAATCTAATTTGATTGCATGAGCAACAGTTTAATTGAAAAGGCATTGCACCTTTCGTGTATAATTTAAAATCGATAATTCTGGATCGATTGAGCAGACGCCAGTGGAGAAATCTGCGATTAATCGAAATTATTCTCAATTGTTATTTTATAAATTCGAACACCTTTACAAGTGTTTGTGTATGGGAACACACACATTGATTTTAAATTATACTTTATTGAATAATATATAATTTATTGGGACTCGAATTGAACATTATACACCACCATATAATATTATGATGTAGGATATTATATCATCTTCCGACTGTAATTCTTTCTGGTTTGCTGATCTTATTTGGAGTATCAGGTTATATTCTCCAAAAAGACTATAAATGTCTTTACACTCTAACGTATCCATGACAGGTGAAAACCATATTAACTGATATGCCAAATATGTTTGTCTGTCTGTCTGTTCGTCTGTCATTCATTCATTCATTGCACCGCAAAAAAGGTGTCAAAAATTGTTTGAAGTCTTTTGCGATAATAACGTCATTTCTAAACGTCCGAATGCAAAATGCAGCATTTTTTGACAGCACAAGAAGACAAACGGCACAACATCAACAAAACAAATCACAAAAAATGCACACACACACACTCACACATATTCAAAATGTTTGATGTTCCTTTAAGCGAATTGCAATGGCGTGGTGTGAATATGAAGTTCGCCAATGTTTTGTTTGTGTACCGACCGACCGACCGACCGAGTGTGTGTATGTGTGTGACTATGTTGCAACAATGAATGGACATGACAGTTATGGCGCGTTAGGAAACGCAATGCATAAAAAATATCATAACAAATAGAAATAACAAGAAGGTTCACAAACACTCACAGACTCGCATACATTCATCGATACGCAAAGCATAAAGGCAAAGAAACGCAGCAACAGTGCCAACAACAACAACAGCAGCAGCAGCAACAACAACGACGACGACATCAAAAACGACATTTTCCGCGTGTAACTTTTGGTCAGACGGTCCACAACTGTCACTTGCATACATGTCGTTTGACAAGTAAGCGTGACAGTTATGCACACACGTATGTACAGTCATGTGCACACAAACACATATTCTTGACCATAGAGTAATAGTCAAAAATTCATAGAAAGATAGACGTTTGGTCAAAAGCTTCAAAACGTTTTTTGGTTTCATTTTGTTGGCGTTAAAACTATGCCCATGACTATCTTTTTTTTTGGAGGGGAAATTGGTGATTGTTTTTGTGAAATTGGCCAAAAAAGCAACCATCAAACTTGTGGGATGTTTGAAGTATTTAGTTAATGCATTGATTTGTTTAATTGTAGAATAGATTATGACATATCTCCTCGGTAGTATACATAATATGTATCGATATTATGTATACGGCCATATTTACAGAAACAACTCCAAAAATTTAGTCAAGTCCAAAAACGATTTCTTAAGAAAAGAAACCCAACCAATATAGGGGATTAAAAAGTCGCATTTGTTCTTTCCACAAAAATAACACACATATCCCGCACAAATGTGCTAAAACCATTTACAGGCTATTGCTTATAATTTGTGGTTCTTTGTGTACGATTTTTAGCAAGTGGCTCAAACAAATCTTTTTTTTTTTTGTTTGCTTAGCCATTGAATGAATGACGGCGCTGTTATTGCTGTTGCTGGTCGACCAAAAATGAATTTATGGCGGGTTGTTGCGCGAGTGTGCCAGCCAGCGAACGAATCAATAGCCCGTAGGTTGCCAGCCTGACATATCAAACATGGTGATTTTTTGACAATCGTTTTCATAGCAATTGTCATTTAAACATGTTAAGCAACCATGTGTCAAGTGGATTTAGGTGGGCACAGCGATTTTTTGTTGTCAATGGTATTGGTGCTGATTCGGTTGCATGGTGTCGCAGCGGTCTCAGCCCATTTCATACAACAGGGCAATGTTGGTAACAGTTTTTTAAGCAGTTTTTGGCGTCATACTTTTTTTCGTCGAGATTTTGTTTTGTTTTTTGCCTGCATGGTGGATATTGCTTTGATTTGTTCAAAACAAGTGTTTTGCCGCCTGCAAAGGAGCCTGAAAATGCAGGAAAGAAAAAACTCTGAATGGTTTAAGGTGTGAGAAAATTGTTTCCACTTATTTCCCGGGCACTGGGCGAACTAATTTATGTTTATTATGGAGAAAAGTGTCAAGAGAACGATATAGGCAGATATGTGTGTGTTTTCTGTGTTAAATTGCATAACATGCAATAATACAAATATATAACCCCTGAGATTATGATTGAACTTTTCTTTTATTTTTTGATAACTATGTTATTACCCTGATTGTTTAAATGTTAATATATACACACATGCACACACACACACACTGTGGAATAGTTACGAAGCGTATATAAATAAACCCTAGAATACATCTTGGAACGTTGCCGATAATTTTCAATGGTGGAGTTGTTGTATATCCGCTAAAACCCATAAACATGCGTAATGGTTGACTGCGCACAACTATCGGAAAATAATTTGGATATACACTCTGTACACTGTTTGTACGGTGCGTCTGCCAAATACACACGCAATAATATTGCATAAAGTATATATTAAATAAAAAAGAAAATACAAAATAGAAAATGAAAAAAATCTAACTTTTCTTTTGGAAAGTAAATAAAGGACATACTAGGAAAAGATATGTTTTACTTAAAATTGATAAGTAATACATAATTTCTTTATTAAAAATGAAGGTTGCAGGAAATCACATTTACAAATATTATACATGATATAACTTTGAGGTTAGAATTACCTGTATAAAGTTCTATTAAAATCGGGTTAGATTTAAATAGGAGCTATATTTGACCAAACTCCTAAAGTTTGTCGAATTGGGAATAGAATGACATGTGTTAGGTTTCGTTGAAATTGGTTTGGATTTAGATATAGCTCTCATATATATTATTTTACATGATTTTTATTTTTATATGATTTTATGTACATGGTGCACGAAATACCCAATGCTAGATCGATTGTCAAGCAATTTGGCATATCATATTGAATTGAGTGTAGAACGATGTGTGTTAGGTTCTGTTGAAATTGGTTCATATTTAGATACAGCTCTCATATATATGTTAGTATAATTACATCAAATGTTGGACCATGTAACCATAAATTCTCCGATAGGAATGCCATTTTTTCACGGGGTGTTTTAGATAGCCTTCAAGGCGGTGTATTAAGTTTCGGTTCATATTTAGATACAGCTACCAACGATTATTAGATTGTACAGCGTACTGCAATAAATCTGAAATATTTGTGTGTAAAATTTTTTTTAAATGGGTTCAGATTTAGGTATAGCTACTATTAATTTCAGATTTAGGTATAGCTCCTATATATATTTACTTCCGATTATATTTTTTGTTTGGACCAGGCCTGTACTGCAACATGATGATTGGTACATCTGCAACACATCTGTACATCTAGTACATTTTGCAACAAATCGAACTGAATTTACATATAGATCTTATACATATATTTTTTGATTTCTTGCGCATGGTACAGCCCAATTGATGTCAGAATGACATGTGTATGAATTAAATAAAATATATATTGAGCACATATTTAATGTTTTCCGATTTCATGATCGCCAGATTATTTTCATAATTCTATTCATAGTTAATTTTTCAATGTTGTACATCTACCTCTTTTAGAATACATGTAAAAATCAGTAAGGAAAGTAGTAAAGTCGGATTAGGCCGACTATCTGATACTCTTCACCACTATGCGTATATTTAAAAGATGCATCCTAACAGAAGGGCCATTAACATGAAATTGGGTGAACTAAAATATGTGGCTTTTATCTAAATGTGAATCGACTTAGATCAATCCATAAACATGCAGTTCATTGTTACAATATGACAAAATTATGCAAATCGATTTAAAGCAAATATCAATCATACACCCGTTGAATACTTGGAACACGAAGTCGGTTCGAAGTATATATGGGCTATATCTGTAATTCCTCACGCAACTACGTCATTCTATTCTGAAAAAATAAACATGAATAGTATGGTGCAACATTTACATAAAATCGGATGAAAATAGATATGAAAGCTATACCCAAATATGAACGGATTTCAACGATACTTGTCACAGTTTAGGTTAGACTAATTTAAGAACGTTTTGTTCGTTTATTTTCCTAATAGACATATTTTGGGTCCTACCTAAAATCGGACGAAACCATATGGGGGCTATATCTAAATCTGGACGGATTCCAACAAAACTTAACACACGTTTGGCTAAACTATCTTAAGTACGTTGTGCAAAATGTTGTCTATATGAGAGCTATATCTAAATCTGAACCGATTTTAACGGAATTTAACACACATCATTCTAGGGTATATTTAGTACGCTATGCCAAATGTCGTGCAAATCGAAGGATATGTAGGGACTTTGGTACACCATTTACATTACCTATATCTAAATCTGAACCGATTTTCAAGTAATTTTACACACATCATTATAGACACAATTCAGTACGCTATGCCAAATTTCGTGCAAACCGAAGAATATATACAGACCTTGGTACACCATTTACATTAAATCGGGCGAACATATATACTTAGTTCAGTACGCTATACCAAATTTCGTGCAAATCGAATGATTTTCAGGGACCATTTACTTAAATCGGGCGAAACTATATATGGGAGCTACATCTAAATCTGAACCGATTTTCACGGAACTTAGCGCACATCATTCTAAACCTCAGTTAGTACGCTATGCCAAATTTGGTGCAAATCGAATGATTTTCAGGGATTTTGGTGTACCATGTACCTAAAATCGGGCGAAACTATATATGTCAGTTATATCTAAATCTGAACCGATTTTCACGAAACACGCCATTCTAGACTTAATTTAGTACGCTATGCCAAATTTCGTGTAAATCAAATTTACATTAAATCGGTTGTTATTTTTGCAATCGTTTGTTTGACTACTGTTTCTTGTAACTTGTAACTACTGTTTATTGTAACTAGTTTAGCATTCCATTGTTTCTATATTTCAGACACTCTTACCGACCAATGCATGGAGTTACAAAATTGCATTTGTATTTTCCAAATCATTTCGATATAAATTCTAAATACATAATATAATTTTTTTATTTCCTCTGACAGAAATCCAGTATTTAAAGTTTTATGAATTGTTCATAAAATGCAGAAATCCTGAGATTGGCAACAATTTCTGAACAATATACATGCGGTATATATCTTACTGCACCATACAATAACCAGTAAGGAAAGTTCAAAAGCCGGATGGGGCCAACTATATGATACCCTTCACCACTATGGGTACATGGACGGACATGCATAAATCGACTCAGAAAGTGAATCTATGCATATTCACAAAAGGAACTAGGAACCATTTTTGGGAGGGAGGTTTGTTACCATATACGACTTCTCCTTACTATATATTTATAATTTTTAGTAAGGAGAACTCAAAGTACCAATATTCACCGAATTCGGTCGAAAAATGCGATCAAAACACCCAAAATACCGCAAAATTGGAGGTACCCTTATATGGTAGCTATCCGAAAATATGGACCCATATTTATAATTTTTAGTGGAGAGATTTGCTACCCATTTGCTCCTTATACTTATGTTTAGTATATGCGAAAAAAAATTTTAAATAACAAACATATATTCAGACATTTTCATCTGCTGTTCGATTTTACACCGAAATTTATATTACTTTTATTATAATAGAGACAAAACGGTATCTCCAGATTTGGTGTATTTTATCACATTGTCAAGCTCTGGCTTGAGAATATTATGATTTTATTAGAGACATTTGTATATTTTAAATAACTATGTTTTATAAGATAAATTCAATTTCAGAATGAACACATAACGGAACAGAATCTTTCAATTACTTTAATTGTTTTCTCATCGATTATTCTCCTTTAGAATCATGATTTAGTACAGACCTCTTATTCATAAGTAATAAGTCATAATCTATCTGTTTTTCTTTTCTTTGCAACATCATTCATTCATTTACGAATTGCTTTCCTCCCACTTAATTACTTTCATTTTCACTCAATGCATAACTTTTTTTTGGTATTCTCTGCCATCTCTCTCACACAACAATAATACTATTAAACTGGATTTAAAAGCTCTATTAAAAATGCTGCGATTCATACATACATATATTCGACTCTATTCGCTTGTATGCAATTTATTTATAATATAAAACTGTCAGTTTCAATTCACGTGCCTTTGGCGCTTTTTCTAGTAAAAACCGACCTCAAAAAACTGCCAAGCCAAGCTAACCAAATGAAATGAAACCAAAACCTAGCTAAACCAAAATAGTTTATGACTTTTGACATTTTTGAAATGTTCAGAGTTTACTGGGGGGCACAGTAGCAGAATGGGAGTCATGATGAAGGCGAATATAAAAGTTACTGGACAGACAGCTCAAAATTATCGTTAATTTACAATATTTGTATATCGTGTGTTCAACTGTAATTAGCAATATTTTTGAGGCGTATTATGAAGAGTGCTAAAAAAGTAAGATATTGCTAAAGGGTTTTCTATGTTCTGAAACGTGTGGGAGATATCATGGAAATGGTTCAAAAGATTTCCATACCCTTCACCACACTGTGGTACAGGGTATAATGTCTGTGTGCATATGTTTGTAATCTATACAAATAAAAGAGTAAAGTGATTGACTGACTGACTGATTTACCGATTCATCAACACCAAGATGAAACGGTTAAAGCTAGAATCTTGAAATTTTGGGTAACGGTCACTCTTGGTCCAAAGGTGACAGATAAGGCTGGGTTTTCGTACTAGAACGGTACGATAAGTACTAAAAAGTACTAAATATGATACCAATTGTATTTGGCGAACCGGTAGAGGTAGAACTCTTAAATTTTAAATGAGGGTCACTGATGTAGTGTAGAATAAATATAGCAAAGGGTTTTTTCGACATTCGAACTATAAGTATGCGAAAAGTACTAAAATGTACTAAATTTAGTACAATTTCGTAGCATGTGAATGGATTGAGCTAAAAACTTGAAATTTGGAATGCAAATAAGGGTTGAGATGTAGGGTCTATTTAAGGTGATGGTTTTGAAAGCGTGTACACATGTGTACGAAAAGTATTATATGGTACTATATTTGGCACAAATTTAATTTGGAGATACAAATCGAGCTGGAATCCTGAAAATAGAAATTAACAAAACCGTCGGACTGCAGGATTTGGATATAAATGTAGTTTTGGAAATTTGTTACTTATGTGTACGAAAAGTACTAAATCGAACTAAATTTGGTACACTTTGAATTTTAGGTGAACCAATAGAGTTAGAATCATGAAATTTGGAGTCAGAATCACTGTGAAGGTGTAAGATTGAGATATGTAAAAGTTTTAGAAAGAAATTTGTACTAATGTGTACTAAATTTGGTACAATTTGAATTGTGAATGAACCGATAGAGTTGGAATCCTGAAACTTGGAGTTGGGATCACTGTGGGGGTGTAGGGTGTGGGTATGTGGGAAGTTTTAGAATTTTGTACTAAATTTGGTACAATTTAGATTGAGGGTGAAGCGATAGAGTTGGAATCCTGAAATTTTGATTTAGGATCACTAAGGATGTGTAGGATTGGGGTATGTAGGAAGGTTTGGAAATTTGTACTATTGTGTACTAAATTTAGTACAATTTGAATTGTGAGTGAACCGATAGAGTTAGAATCCTAAAACATGGATTTGGAATCACTGTGGGGGTGTAGGATTGGGGTATGTAGGAAGAGTACATGTTAACGGAGTTAGAAAGAGTACATGTCTGGCTCTCGTATGAACTAGGATTATTGACTTCGCACAACAATTAACAAAATGGCGGACCTTTAAAAAAATATTTTTGGAAAATCGCCAATTTTTGACCAAAACCAAGTTAAAAAATAAGGAAGATCTTCACCGATTGGCTTTATCCTAGTGCATACGATACCTATACACTCACAGAGAAACGTGTAAAAATTTGGAATCGATTCGGTTATTAGTTTTTGAGTTATCGTGTCCGCCATTCGCAAAAGAGAAAAACGAGTTTAAAGTTTGAGAAGCCTTTTAGCCGTCACTTTATGCTGACACATGGATTTTTGTATGGACATTCTTGAATCAGTGTAGATTCGAATTAAATCAAAAAAAAAAAAAAAAAAAATTGGCCCCGAGAATGGGGGGTCCCCTTAAAGTACGAGTTGCTTGACCATCCACCTTATTCTCCTGATTTAGTTCCCAGTGACTTTTACTTGTTCCCAAATCTAAAAAAATTCTTTGCTGGTAAGCGTTTTACTTCAAATGAAGTTGCCATAACAGTTGTAAAACACTATGTTGAAGACCTTGAGAAAAACTATTTTAATTAAAGGATAGAATTCCTAGAAAAACGTTGGACTAAGTGTATTGAAATTTCAGGAGATTACATTGAAAAATAAAAATATTTTTGAAATACTAACTATTCTCTTTCATTGGTAGCCTAAGAAGTTTCCGAACCGCTCTCGTATTGCGTATATATTATATGGATTGTATATTAAAACCAGTAAGAAAAGTAGTAAAGTCGGACGGGACCAACTATATGAAACCCTTCACCTCTTCGGGTATATTCAACAGATGAATCCTAACAGACGTCGATTTTTGACAATTAACAATAAATTTGATCCATAAACATGTCATTCTGCAACCTATACAAAATTTTTCATTGGACAGATATAGAGTTGCTTCTTACAAATATCAATCCGATACCCGTTGATTATTTGGATAAATATCTGATAAATCTGAGCAGTTTGGTGCACCATTTACGTAAAATCGGAAAAAATTCAAAACATTTCAAAAAAACTGTCAATGGGCCTAACTTTGGGTCTTTGGTGCACCATTTGCAAAATTTTTTGTAAATTTGGTACAAATATATATGTAGAAGCTATAAATATATATAGAGAAGCTATATCTAAATCTGAACCGACTTCAGCGAGTCCTGCCAGATATTAATTTATATTAACAGTTCAGTGTACAAAATTGTGTGGCATTCGGACAAATTAGGTCTTTAGTACACAATTTACGCAAAATCGGAAGAAATAATATATAGGAGCTATATGGAAATCTGAACCGATTTTCACGAAACTTGGCACACATCATTCTATACCTAATTCAGTACGCTGTGCCAAATTTTGTTCAAATCGAAAGATATATAGGGACACCATTACATTAAATAGGACGAAATTATATATGGTAGCTATATCTAAATCTGAACCGATTTTTACGAATCTTAGCACACATCATTCTAGGACTAATTCATTACATTGTGCCAAATTTCGTGCAAATCGTAATATATTTAGGGACATTGGTGCACCATTTATCGTAAATCGGACGAAAATATATATGGGAGATATATCTAAATTTTAACCGATTTTCCCAATTTCAATAGGTTTTAACCTTGGGCCAAATAAGTGACATGTGGCAAATTTCATCCAATTCGAATCATAAATGCGAACTGTACTTTGTTTACAATTTAACATGGACAGACAGACTGGCGGACGGACGGAAAAGTCTGACGGGGCCAACTATATGATGAATGTCAATAATCGAGCAAAATATGTAAAAGATCTATATATAAATGAACACAGTGCGCAATCCAAAATGTATCTCGACACAAAATCCAATACAAAAATTGGCATGAATCAATCTAGACCTAATTCAAAACTCTGTGCAAAATTTTGTCTCAATTGGACAAATATTGGGAGTTTGATGCATCATTCACATAAAATCGGACGAAACTATCTATGGGAGCTATATTTAAATCTGAACAGATTTCAACAAAACTTGGCCTACATAAACTTAGACCTACTTCAGTACGCTGTGCAAATTGTTTTGTCAATCGGCCTAAATTTGGCTCTTTGGTGCTCCATTTACATAAAATCAGACGAAAATATATATGGGAGCTATATCTAAATCGAAATCAATCTGGGCCTAATTCAATATTCCATGCAAAATTTTGTCTCAATCAGACAAATATTGGCTGTATGGTGCCCCATTTACATAAAATCGAAGGAAACTATTTGGGAGCAATATTTAAATCTGAACCGACTTCAACAAAACTTAGCATGTTTCAAACTAGACCTAATTCAGTACTATGTGCAAAATTTTGTTTCAATCGGACAAATATTGGGAGTTTTGTGCTCCATTTACCTAAAACCGGACGAATTTATGTAAGGGAGCTATATCTAAATCTGAACCGATTTCAACAAAACTTGGCATATATCAATCTAGACTTAATTCAGTATTCTATGTAAAATTTTGTCTCAGTCGGACAAATATTGGGATTCTCACAAAATTTGACACACATCAATCTGGTCCTAATTCAGTACTCTGTGCAAAATTTTGTCTCAATCGGACAAAAGTGGGGAGTTGGTGATCCAATTACATAAAATCGGATGAAACTATATGTGGGAGCTATATATAAATCTGAACCGATTTCAACAAAACCCGGCATATATGAATCTAGACCTAATTCAGTACTCTGTGTCAAATTTTGTCTCAATCGGAGATATATTGGGAATTTGGTGCAACATTTACCTAATACCGGACGAAACTATATATGGAAGCTATATCTAAATCTGAACTGATTTCCTCCAATTTCAATAGGGTTCGTCCTTGGGCCAAATAAGTGACATGGGCCAAATTTCATTCGAATCGGATCATAAAAGCGGCCTGTCCTTTGTTCACAAAAATACATGGACGGACAGACGGACGGACATGCATAAATCGACTTAGAAAGTGATTCTATGCATATTCCCAAAAGGAACCATGTGTCTATCCCGTTTCCTTTTGCCTGTTACAAACATATGCACAAAGACATAATATCCTGTACCACAGTCTGGTGAAGTATATAAAAAATACATAATTCATGGAAGTAGCTATAAACATCATTCAGAACACGCATCAAACCCAAACTCTAACTCATTCAAATTTTATTTTCAAAGAATATTATTAGCTTTCGAGCACTCAAATACTATGACAAATGCGTTAAATATACACATACGCACATTCTGGTCAAACAAATTTATCACAATGAAAAATATCAAAACCCTGAAACAGATTAAAATCATTTGATGCATAAAGAAAGCTCACTAAGCCATTTGAATCACTCACTCCAGCATTCACACACGTGTGGACACTTTCAAAGATGTTCTCTTTCGAATAATCACTCGTTTTAGCTAAACACTCAACACTTCAGATTTTGAATAACAAACAAACAAAAACAGGAACCAAGTGCAGAAAAAAGTGAATGATTGGACGGACGGATGGATGGATGGATGTGTGACCGAATGATAGTTTGAATTATGGTTGACATACCCATGGTAGTATATTCAAGCTTTTTTCCACATACTTTTTTCAAATGGTAACCAAAGTTCATATACACACATACACACACAACCATCCCCATCATCATGACTTCATGTTTAGAACTGTTGAGAGACATCAACAGTAAATGAATGTCAACATAAAGTGTAAAATAGTTAACATGCCATTGCTGTCATTTGGATGGTTGGATTTCGTATGGCCCGGTGCGGTTGTAAGGGTATTTTGCTGTTCGTTTGTTTGTTAAGAGTGATAAATGCACCACAAAATAAACAACAACAACAGCAGCAGCAGCATCACCATAAGCTCCAGCGACAATAATCAACAACATCAACGAGAGGCCAAAAAACATGATTCCATCGTTGGTATTGCTTGCCACTACAACTGCTAAATGATTGTTGCTTGATGTTGATGTGATATTCTACTGTTATTTTGTGATATGTTGATATGACAACCATGCCGGTATGTCCTAGCTCAAGGGGCGATAATTAATAATGTCTTAATCGTTTCAAAGTAGAGACGAACATTTAGGTTCATTTAGGTTCGATAGATCATCAACTCAATCAAAAATCAGTAAGGAGGGGTCTACTATATGACACGATACACCACTTTGAATATCTACAAAAAAAAAAGATATACGGTACTTAATAATTATTCATATGAAATGGCGTGAAATATAAAAGAGTCATATTCACATTTGAAGAGTACACTTAATTAAATTTCGTTCCAGTCGGACAAAGAAATTTAATTTACATTATTTGTCCGTATATGGCAGTACTGATAGATTTCTCGTCAAGTATCGATCAAACATTCAGTTGTGAGTTACAGGGTGTAAAAATTAAAGTGAACAAAGAGAAAATTCTGTACATTTTACAGTTTTTCTTTGACAAAGGTGAAAATGCAATGGTATTTATTTATTTATTCCGATACTGTAACATACAATTATGTTCTGTTTTGGTTTCGTACATTCCGTTTTGGAATTATTGATGTTAAAAATGCATGTCGCACAGGGAGGGCGGTCGTCGAAAATGTCGATAAAATCGGAGAAATGATCTAAGTTGACCGGCATGTTAGCAGTCGTAACATAGTCCAGGAGCTAAAAATCGACCATAAAACTGTATTGATCCATTTACAATTGACCAGAAACGGCCAGAATTAGCCAACAGGAGAGGTTTCGTGTTCCACCAGGACAACCCTAGGCCACACACATCTACAGTAACTCGCTAGAAACTTCATGAGCTTGGTTGGGAAGTTTTAATGTTTCCGCCATACAGTCCGGAAGTTGACACCAAGCGATTATCATTTTTCTTTAGTGATAAGAAATTGGTATCTAGGCAGGATCGTGAAAATCGACTACTAGAATGTTTTTGTAAATAGAGAGCGGAACTTCTATGAGAGAGGTATTATAAAGTTACTTTTAAAATGGCAACAAATCATTCACAAAACGGTGCATATTTTCCTCAAATCGGACATTCCGAAGCATGTTAAATAAAGGCCTATTGTTCATATAAATAAAATGGATTTATTTTTGCCCAACCTAATAAATTATTGATCAGAATAAAATTCTATGTCGTTATATATTAAATAGAAATATTAATATTCGGACATTGCTAATACATCTTGGATGCTTGGTATTGCAAAGGAGATAATGGTATAATCCCCATATAAATGTACCCCACATATTCGGTATTTTGGGGATGTTGTGCATGTTTTTTCAGCACACTGTGGTACAGGGTATTATGTCTTTGTGCATATGTTTGTAACAGCAAAAATAATCGAGATAGATCCATGGTCCCTTTTGAGAATATGCATAGAATCACCTTCTGAGTCGATTTATGCATGTCCGTCTGTCCGTCCGTCCATGTATTTTTGTTAACAAAGTACAGGTCGCATTTATGATCCGATTTGGATGAAATTTGGCACAGGTCACTTAATTGGCCCATCTGTCCGTCCGTCCGTCCATGTATTTTTGTTAACAAAGTACAGGTCGCATTTATGATCCGATTTGGATGAAATTTGGCACAGGTCACTTAATTGGCCCAAGGACGAACCCTATTGGAGAAAATCGGTTTACATTTAGATGTAGCTCCCATATATATTTTCGTCCGATTTTATGTAAATGATGCACCAATGTCCCTGAAAATCATTTGATTTGCACAAAATTTGGTATAGCCTACTGAATTGTATTTAGAATGGTGAGTGCTAATTTTGGGATAATCGTCTCAGATTTCGATATAGCTCCCATATATATTTTCGTCAGATTTTAGGTAAATAGCGCACCAAAGACCCTATATATCCTTGGATTTGCACGAAATTTTGCATAGCGTACTGAAGTGAGTCCGGAACGATTCGTGTTAAATTTCGTGAAAATCTGGTCAGATTTATATATAGCTCCCATATATATTTTCGTCCGATTTTATGTAAATAGTGCACCAATGTCCCTATATATCCTTCGGCCCAGTCCGACTTTACAACTTTCTATACTGGTTTTTAATTGAATTAGTTTTGCTACCCAAGATTTGTGGTAGCCCCCATGTAACGAATCCTTTATTAGGTTTTTATGAACAAAACTTTGCACAACATAATATTAACCATACCTGTATCATACAGGAAATGAGACTTATTGGTCCATTCTTTCAACTACCACCGTCACATAGGGTCGACATTTTAAAAGTTGTATCTCTTTTTTGTATATCTTTTTTTAAAACATGTAATGTTAACTTGAAGCGAATGTATAACCCATTTGAGCCATTATTTGTACTTTGTAAAATTTTATCAAACCTATGGTAAAACCGAAGATGGAGTCTATACGCCTTCTGGAACCTCTCCAAAGATGGTCTACTATTTGATAAAAACATTAACCTTATAAAACAAATAATAAAACATGTCTGTAGTTATGTACACCCCTGCAAACCATAGACTGAGGATATTTATCTATCGGAAATCGATTGACACTTGTTTGCCTTTTTTTGGAGTATGTGCACGATTTCGAATTCAAAATTGCTGCATTTCTTTATTATGGATTCCCATTAAATATGTTAATTCTTAACTCATTATTCGGTTTTACGAATGTGGCATTTAAATCACAGCTGAGAAACTTGAACCATTGATAACTATTATTCCACTAATAATTTTTTCGGGGTAAATACCTCCATAAGGTGCCTAACATTGCACAACCCCTAACACACAATTCTAATGCAAAACAAAACATTGGGACAGATCCATAAACGACTGACACAAGGACAAAAAAGGCAAGCAATTGCTATTTTGAATAGAAAAATGATGAACAAAACAGACTGTGAAACAATGCAATTAATTTCACTTACCATATGGTCAATGAAGTTGTTGTTGACGATTCTCCCACACCGGCACCAGTTGAACATACACCATAATTCTCCTGTAAGGCAGTATGTGATGCGATGGGGAAGATGGAAACATTGTCCGTATACTGCTGTTGTGATAGCTGATGATGATTATGATGCTGTTGAGGCAGATGTTGATGGTGACTTCGAAATTGCTAATTTATGCTTCTCAGAGTGTTCCAATGACGATGCAGAAGAAGAAAAAGTGGCAGCAGTCATCAAAGTTGGAATCGCAACATATTCTTCTGGCTTGATGTGAAGTGACATGTTGTGTGTTGTTTGATTTGTTGGCATGGCATGCAATCGTAACGTCGCCAATGCTGCAGATTCTAAAGACGAGCAAGAACTAAAAGTTTTATGACATTCATTGTGTTTAACATTGTCAACTTTACAGTTGTCAGCAACATCAGTCGTTTCATCAGATCGCTGTTCAACAGCTGTTTTTGCTGTTGTCTTGTGATTGTTGCCGCTATTCTCGACAACATCATCACTGTCAATGGTTTTATTAAAAACTTTGTGATACTCTTTACAATCGGTTTTGTTGTTGGTTTCAAACATCATTGGTGGTGTTACGGTATTGTCAAGATTTTGTTTGTCATCATTGCTGTTGTTGATGTTGTGTTGTGAAGCCACAACAGCCATATTGTCGTCAGCCATAACTTGATGTCGTTTGTCAAAGAAGTTCGAATGGTTATTGGCATCCTCATCACAACCACTAGGCTCCTCATTAGCCTCTTGGCCTTCAGGGTGACAAACATTTGATGGTGTGATGTTGCTGTTGGAAGACCCTATTGTCAATGCCTCGAATTGCTTACTATAAATGTCATCCTCATTTAATGTTGTCCTGCTTGACAGTGATGCTATTGTGGTCCTTTCGTTACTCATATTTTTAACAAGAAAACTATCACTACAATAATTATTGTTACTGCCACCATCGATTTCGTCACTGTCATCGTTGACTTCAATGTTCAGTTGTTGTCGATGTGCCACTGTAGTTGGGTTTGTCCTCTTTTGTGTTTGGTGATTTGTCAAAAGACTTTGAAGTGATACATTTCGATTGTTTGGCGAATTTAAAGATTTGTCAGATATTTCAGAGATTTGTGGCAGCTGATGGAAGTCGTTTCGTTGGATTTGATTTGTTTGATGTTTTTTCAATTCAATATCGTGTGCTAAGGGATATTGTTTGTCTGGCAACATAGTCGGTGGAAAGAAAATTACATCATTGTTCGTTGATTAAATGGCGTAAATGCTATGATGATTTATTTGGTTTTATACTAGATAGTCCTGTAAACAAATTGTGAAATTAAAAAAAAAATTAATAAATATAAATTAGATGTTCTTTTGTATATCTATACTAATAAACGAGTAAAGCGATTGACTGACTGACTGATTTAACGATTCATCAACGCCCAGATGAAACGGATGAAGCTAGAATCTTGAAATTTTGGGTGACGGTTACTCTTGGTCCAAAGGTGACAGATAAGGCTGGGTTTTTGGAAATTCGTACTAGAACGGTACGAAAAGTACTAAATGTGATAACATTTGTATTTGGCGAACCGATAGAGCTAGAACTCTGGTGGTCGCTGATGGAGTGTAGGAAAGGTGTAGTAAAGCGTGTTTGGAAATTCGAACTATAACTATCCGAAAAGTACTTAATTTGGTACAAATTCGTAGCATGTGAATAGCTACGTAAAAACTTTAAATTTGGAGTGTGAATTAATGTTGAGAAGTAGGGTACATTTAGAGAGATGGATTTGAAAGCGTGTACTCATGTGTACGAAAAATACTATATGGTACTATATTTGGTACAAATTTAATTTGGAGATACAAATCGAGCTGGAATCCTGGAATTTGAAATTAAAATTACCGTCGGAGTGTAGGCTTGAGATATGAACGTAGTTTTGAAAATTTGTTACTTATGTGTACGAAAAGTACTAAATCGTACTATAATCGGTACAGTTTGGATTTGGGTGATCCTATAGAGCGGGAAAAATTAAATTTGGAGTCAGGATCACTGTAGGGGTGTGGGGTTGGGTTCAGGATTCAGTTTAAAAATGAAATTTGGAGTCAGGATCACTGTTGAGGTGTAATATTGAGATATGTAGGAAGTTTTAGAAATGTTTACTAATGTGTACTAAATTTGGTAAAATTTGAATTGTGAGTGAACCGATAGAGTTGTAATCCTGAAATTTTGATTTAGGATCACTGTGGAGATGTAGGATTGGGGTATGTAGGAGGGTTTGGAAATTGGTAGTACTGTGTACCAAATTTAGTACGAATTGAGTTTTGTATGAACCGATAGAGTTGGAATCCTAAAATAGAGTTAGAATCTTAAAACTTTAATTTAGTATCAGTGTGGAGGTGTAGGATTGGGGTATGTAGGAAGTTTTGGAAATTGGTACTACTGTGTACTAAATTTGGTACAATTTGAATTGTGGGTGATACAATTTGTGGATTTGGGTGAACCATTAGAGCTCGAATCATACTCTAATTTAATTTATGGTCGATATTAATGTGTGGATTGTTTTTTCTGACATATGCAGTTTTCTCTGAAAATAAAATAATATGTTAATACATTTTTAAATATTTCCTACATTCGCAAACGAAGTTGCGGGCATATGCTAGTATACAATATAATACCTAAACACATGTCAAAATATTAAAACTTCAGTTTCAAATCTCTCTAACTCCCACAGAACCAAACATTTTTTTGAAAGGTAATGTTCTTGTGTTTAAAAATGTGTTAAATCGCCCATTTTGAAATTTCTTTCTTTAAAATAAAAATAATTTAACACTTATTTTTGATCAGAAAAGCTTCGTACGACAATAATTAATTTTATTTAGCATTGAATGACATAACATTTTTATTTATTTATGGTTTTTATTTCATTATTCATCGAATTTATTAGTCATTTGGTGTGATAGAATTCCATGTTTCACTAATACTTTCTACGGTTATTTGGAGTTCACTTTTTAACCGCCCTTTCACGCATTTTCAATTGGATTTATAAAGACCGATTGGTCTGTATTGATGCCGATTGGGAGTGTATAGAGACCACCGATCTTTTTAGAAAACAGAGACACATTTTTAAAAACAACAAAATTATATTTGAAATAAATGTCGTTTGCTTCAATTTGGATCACGTTTTTGGAGTTAGAGAGATTTTAATATGAAATTTTAATATTTAAACATGGGATACGAAACTTTAGTGCTTAGGGTAGTATATTGATATATGATATTGCAACAAATTATTTGATATATTTCCACACGAGTAACGTTGTTTGACTGCTAAAAATAATACAATCAAGAGTTCTTAATTTTTTATGCATCGCACTCTAGAATAAACAAAATGGTGAAGACTGGGGCCACTTTCTGTTTAGAGCTCTATACATCAGTACTTATTCAAGAGATATAAAGTCTATGTGGCTAGTTATTGTCCTCTGATATTTAATTATAACCAGTAAGGAAAGTAGTAAAGTCGGAGGGACCGACTATATTATACCCTTCACCACTTTGGGTATATTCAACAGATGAATCCTAACAGACCGACGTCTGTTTTGAAACACCATTAACATGAAATTGGATCTATAAACATGTCATTCTGTAACCTATACTAAATTTTTCATTTGGTCAGATATAGAGTTGCTTCTTACAGTTAGAAGCAAATATCAATCGGACACCCGTTGATTATTTGGATAAACATGTGATAAACATGAGGAGTTTGGTGCACCATTCACTTAAAATCGGATGAATATATATATGTAAAAGTTATAACTAAATCAAACTCGATTTCAGCGAGACTTGCCAGATATTAACTTATATTAACTACATTTAATTTTACAAAATTATGCGTCAATCGGAAAAATGATGGGTCTTTAGTGCACAATTTACATAAAATCGGAAGAAAATTTATTTAGGAGCTGTATTTAAATCTGAACCGATTTTCACGTAACTTAGCTCACATCATTCTAGACTTAATTCAGTACGCTTTGCCAAATTGTGTGCTGCAGCAACGTACACAGGATTTCATTTGGGGGGGTGGGGGTTGGTGTGGTTCCCGTTAGTGCCATAAGAAAAAATTCGCTGTTGCAAACATAAATTTACAGAGAAAAAAATTCATTTCGGGGGCGGTCCCCCAGGGACTTTGGTGCACCATTTACCTAAAATCAGGCGAAACTATATATTGGAGCTGTATCTACATCTGCACTGATTTTCAGGAAACTTAGCACACATCATTCTAGACATAATTAAGTCCGATGTGCCGAAAATTGTGCAAATCAAACTATTTGTAGGGACTTTGGTGCACCTTTTACCTAAAATCGGACAAAAATATATATGGAAGCTATATCTAAATCTGAACCGATTTTCTGCAATTTCAATAGGGTTCGTCCTTGGGCCAAATAAGTGACTTGTGATCGGATTATAAATGTGACCTGTACTTTGTATATAATTTAACATCAACAGACGGACAGACATGCATAAATCGACTCAGAAAGTGATTTTATGCAAATTCTCAAAAGGAACCATGGGTCTATATTCCTTTTGCCTGTTACAAACGTATGCACAAAGACATAATACCCTGCACCACAGTGTGGTGAAGGGTATAAAGAGCTTAGTGTTAAGAAATTCGAACTAGAAGGGTACGAAAAATACTAAACTTTACCAAATATGGTACCCTTTGTATTAGGCGAACGGGAAGAGCTAGAATTCTGAAATTTGGAATGTGGGTCATTGATGGAAAGTTAGAAAGATGTACAAACGAGTTTTTGGGAACTCGACCTGTAAGGGTACTAAAAGTACTAAACATAACTAAATTTAGTTCTAATTGTATATATATTGAACATATATAGCTGGAGTTTTTTCAAATCTTATATGGAATACAGTTGGGAAGTGGTGTTGATGTATGAAAATGGTTTAACAAATTCGTACTTATGTGTATAAAATGTACAAAATGGTACTAAATTTGATACTATTTACATTTAGTTGCGCGTATAGAGATGACATTTTGAAAATAGGAATTAGGACTACTATTGGATTACAGGATTGAGGTAGATTTCAAAAATTATACCTATGGAGCTGAAAACTTGAAATTTTGAATTAAGATTGCTTTAGTAAATCTTATTTATGTGTACGAAAAGTACTAAATGCCACTAGATTTGGAACAATTTGGAATTGGGTGAACGGATAGAGCTGGAATCTATAAATGTTCACTTAAGGTTATTATTGGAGTGCATGACTGAGGTAGTTTTGGAAATTAGTATTTATGGGTACGAAAAGCACAAAACTTGGTAGAATTTGTACTTTGGTGAACGGGTAGAACTCGAATCCTAAAAGTGAAAGGAGTGTGGGATTGATATAGGTTTGGAATATGGATACGAAAAGTACAGAATGGTACCAAATTTGGACCTAGAATTACTATTTGAACCCAGGTTTAGAATATTAAGTTCGTTTTAGAATATGGATACAAAAAGTACAGAATGGTACCGAATCAGGTACAATTTGGTTTTTAATGAATAGACACAGCTGAAATTCTTAAATTTGGACTTAGGTTGGGGATATGATATAGGTTTGGAATATGGATACGAAAAGTACAGAATGGTACCAAAACTGGTACAATTTGGTTTTTGGTAAACAGACTGAGCTGACATTTTTAAATTTGGACCTAGAATTACTGTTTGAACCCAGGTTTAGAATATTAAGTTCGTTTTGGAATATGGATACAAAAAGTACAGAATGGTACCGAATCAGGTACAATTTGGTTTTTAATGAATAGACAGAGCTGAAATTCTTAAATTTGGACTTACGATTTGAAAGCAGGATTGAGGAACTTTGGAAATTGTATTTGTGAGTAAAAAGTACTAAATTTGTTACAATTTGGACTTCGGTGGAATTAAGATTACTATTAGAGTGTAGGATTGACGTAGTTTTAGAAATTCTTACATATGACTATGAAAAGTACTAAATGGTACTAAATTTGAAACAATTTAGAATCCTGCGATTTGGAATTTAGATTGCCCTTGAAGTGTAGTATGTGTACGAATAGTAAATAGAATAGAAAATGCACTAAATGTGGATTTGAGTATAGAAGGGACATGGAAACTACTTGGCTAGTATATATATATGGGAGAGGAGGCACCTTTGAACAGCGCTCATAAAATCTCGGTTTAAAGTTTATTCTAATGTTGTTCTCTAGCAGCGTAAATAACGTTGGCTAGCTTTTTCAGTGGTCAGTAAAATGTAGATTAGGGGTCATATTTAGCTATTTTCGCAGTCATTTCAAACATAACTAATGTATTTTCTTTCATATATATCCTACAAAAAATTATTATAAATTTCCGTAAATTGCCGAAGTTGGGACACCTTTGAACATACGTAGAAAACTCGAGTAAAAAACGAATTTGTCAACTTTGGGCTTCGATTTCTTTACATTTCAAATCAGTATATAATAATACGTAATTAACTGTAATATTCACCACATTAATTTTTATTTTTATGCTTTAATAAATTTTGTAATTTTCGAACATTTTTGTTAAAGTGTTTAATAAATAAATAAATACATTTCTGATATGTATGAGTAAAATCATGGCATAATTATTAATGGTAATCTCATTTGCTAAATCGATGACGGCAACCCCAGCAACTCTATACTTGATTTTGTCCATATTTGAAACCGTAACCATGTACGTACGACCAATGGCATATTTGAAAATATTGAAATAAATTAATTTTATAATTTTATTTCAATATTTATATAAAGTCCTATTCTATGTAGTCCGTTTCATTCTTTTCAATGAGAAAATCTCAAGACAGAACAGTTAATATTATTTATTAACTTCTGTAGTGTTGGGGGGTTATTTGGGATATCATTTTTATTTACGGTTTGCAAAATAGTGAGGCGTAATCCCAGTTTTTATAAAAAACAAAACTATTTTTTTAGTGGGGAAAGTATAGCATTGTCCACCAAAGGCAATTAAGGCAATAGTTTCGGATTTCGCCTCTGATTTTCATCAAGTCCCTTAGTTTTTTGCTGGGTATATTGTCTAATCTAAATGTCTGGGAAAAGTGGGCTTAATGCCTTTTCACGTTAAGCCAGCGATTCCGCACTGGCATCCACCATTTTTTTATACCTTTCAGATTTCAAGTAAATGGTGCACCAAAGTCGCTATATATCTTTCGATTTGCACGAAATTTGGCATAACGTACTGAATTGAGCCTAGAAAGATGTCTGCCAAGTTTCGAGAAAATCGGTCCAGATTTCTATATAGCTCCCATATATAGTTTCGTCCGATTTCATGTAAATGATGCACCAAAGTCGCTATATATCTTTCGATTTGCACGAAATTTGGCATAACGTACTGAATTGAGCCTAGAATGATGTCTGCCAAGTTTCGAGAAAATCGGTCCAGATTTATATATAGCTCCTATATATAGTTTCGTCCGATTTCATGTAAATGGTGCACCAAAGTCGCTATATATCTTTCGATTTGCACGAAATTTGGCATAACATACTGAATTGAGTCTAGAATGATGTCTGCCAAGTTTCGTGAAAATCGGTCAAGATTTAGATATAGCTCCCATATATAGTTTCGTCCGATTTCATGTAAATGGTGCACCAAAGTCCCTATATATCTTTCGATTTGCACGAAATTTGGCATAACGTATTGAATTGAGCCTAGAATGATGTCTGCCAAGTTTCGAGAAAATCGGTCTAGATTTAGATATAGCTCGATGTATAGTTTCGTCCGATTTCATGTAAATGGTGCACCAAAGTCCCTATATATCTTTCGATTTGCACGAAATTTGGCATAACGTACTGAATTGAGCCTAGAAAGATGTCTGCCAAGTTTCGAGCAAATCGGTCCAGATTTCTATATAGCTCCCATATATAGTTTCGTCCGATTTCATGTAAATGATTCACCAAAGTCTCTATATATCTTTCGATTTGCACGAAATTTGGCATAACGTACTGAATTTAGTCTAGAATGAATGTCTGCCAAGTTTCGAGAAAACCGGTCCAGATTTCTATATAGCTCCCATATATAGTTTCGTCCGATTTCATGTAAATGGTTCACCAAAGTCTCTATATATCTTTCGATTTGCACGAAATTTGGCATAACGTACTGAAAATCGGTCCAGATTTAGATATAGCTCCCTTTTATTATAGATTGATTATAAGTAATTGACGCAGCAAGGATCCAATAAGCTGATAGGAACACAACGTTCTGAAATTAGTATAACCTAACCTGTGATAAGTTTGTTTGAAATCGCTTAATATTTGAATAGAGCTTCCATACATATTTTCGCCCGATTTCAAGTAAATTGGGCATCAAACTCCTCATGTTAGTCAGATTGACATCAAAGTTTGCACAACTTAAAAAATTGAACATAGAATTACGTAGTTGCGTTTTCTAGAAGTACAGACATAGCCCAACGGATGACCTATTTATATTTGTTTGAAGTCGATTTACATACTTTATGGATAGATCTAGGTAGATTCATATTTAGATAAATATCACATATTTTATTTCATCAATTTTTAATAGTCTTGTTTAATCGACTTCAAACAAATATAAATAGGTCATCCGTTGGCCTATGTCTGTACATCTAGAAAACGCAACTTGGCAGACATCATTCTAGGCTCAATTAAGTACGTTATCCCAATTTCGTCAAAATCGAAGGATATATAGGGACTTTGGTGCACCATTTGCATGAAACCGGATGAAACTACATATGGGAGCTATATCTAAATCTGGATCGATTTTCTCGAAAGTTGGCAGACATCATTCTAGGCTCAATTCATTACGTTATGCCAAATTTCGTGCAAATCGAAAGATATATAGGGACCTTGGGGCACCATTTACATGAAATCGGACGAAACTATATATGGGAGCTATATCTAAATCTGGACCGATTTTCTCGAAACTTGGCAGACATCACTCTAGTTATGCCAAATTTCGTGCAAATAAAAAGATATGTAGGGACTTTGGGGCACCATTTACTTGAAATCGGACGAAACTATATATGGGAGCTATATCTAAATCTGGACCGATTTTCTCGAAAGTTGGCAGACATCATTCTAGGCTCAATTCAGTACGTTATGCCAAATTTCGTTCAAATCAAAAGATACATAGGGACTTTGGGGCACCATTTACATGAAATCGGACGAAACTATATATGGGATCTATATCTAAATCTGGACCGATTTTCTCGATAGTTGGCAGACATTATTCTAGGCTCAATTCAGTACGTTATGCCAAATTTCGTTCAAATCAAAAGATACATAGGGACTTTGGGGCACCATTTACATGAAATCGGACGAAACTATATATGGGATCTATATCTAAATCTGGACCGATATTTAAGAAACTTGGCAGACATTATTCTAGGCTCAATTCAGTACGTTATGCCAAATTTCGTGCAAATCGAAAGATATAAAGGGACTTTGTGGCACCATTTACATGAAATCGGACGAAACTATATATTGAAGCTATATCTAAATCTGGACCGATTTTCTCGAAACTTGACAGACATCACTCTACTTGGCACACATCATTCTAGAGCTTAATGTCAGTACGTTACCGTTTACATTAAATCGGTTAAATATATATATGGGAGCTATTTCGTGCGATTTTTCCCAATTTCAAAAGATATATAAGTGACCTATGCCAAATTTCATCCAATTCGGATCATAAATGCGACCTGTACTTTGTTTACAATTTAACATGCACAGACAGACAGACAGACGGACGGACGGACATGCATAAATCGACTCAGAAAGTGATTCTATACATATTCTTAAAAGGAACCATGGGTCTATCTCGATTATTTTTGCCTGTTACAAACATATGCACCAAGACATAATACCCTGTACCACAGTGTGGTGAAGGGTATAAAAAAAAAAACTAAAAATTATAAAATAAAAAAATTTATGAGGCCTGATGGGAAAAAGTCTTCTATATTTTATAATAAGGTTTAAATGTTGACATTATGTGTGTGTCATTTAAATGATCTCCACGCGAACTGTGGCAAGCTTTGGTTCTTTTGATGTAATTTCCTCCTTTTTTGACACACATTGGGCGTTTACTCAGTCATAACTTTACGTATATTGGTTTTTAATGCTCAAGAATTGGAGTTTCATCTACATAGACACGGATTTTCGTGTATCCACATAAAAAGCCGAACGGTGTCATATATCGTGTTTTTCTGGATGCAATAACTTCTTTTCAATTACTTGAGGGTTCTCAGAACGATTATGTAAACAATAATCTCCTCTTAAAGCACGATATGTGGCTAAATCACCATTTTGTAGATTTTAATAATTTTTATGCATTGTGGGATGGTTAAGCGATCCATTTTCGTTAATTTCAGACTTTCAACTTAATGGTGTATAAATTTAGTTTGACAGATGTCAATTTCCAGCTCCACACTTTTGAAATACGAAATAATTATGGTAATTAGAGTTATGACTTTTTGTTTTTTTTTCGCAAAAACGATTTCAAGTAGTAGAAATGAATGCACTTTTAATTACTAAAATAATGGTTCCATGAATATGTAAATAAGCAGAATTGTCGATTTTGGAGTGAAGATCAGCCAGAATAATTGCAAAAGCCCTCAATGCGTCCAGAAAAAGTTACAATTTTGTGCACATTTGGTAAGCGGATGGACTATTCGCAGTCGGGTTCAAAATTTGCTCCGTCAGTTGAAAATAAATTATAAATCAATATTTGTTTGTATATTTATTTTACAATCAATTTCGCATATACTACTCATACATATCTTGCCTGAATTTTAAGCTATAAACTGAACTAAAGTATTTCATGTTACTGGTTTGGCAAACATGTCACATGCACCGAAATCAATTTCCACTTCGATTGTTTTTTTCCAAAAATATCAAGCAGCAGCAATTAATGGCTTCTAATGTATCAAACAATCATTTAGTTGTGTCCACAAGAATAACAGCGACAGAGGATAGGGGAAAACTTTCTCATTCCTTGGTAATGAAAAAGTGCTTTGTCAAAAAATTTCGAACTTAGACAAAAATTGCATGTTTCAATTGCTGTTTCGAATACAACCATTACTGTTGTTGTTATTGTTGTTGTTGTCAATGAAGTGAAAAAGAAATTACTGCTACTGCTGATGCTGCATTAGTAGACAACAAAATGTCGTTGTTGGTTGTCGTCTTATGATTGGTTTTGTTCTTGAAGAAAAATGTTTACGTTTATTTGTGCAACATCGTGCCGAGGTCAGTAATTAAAAAATTATTCGACACAGTATTCCAATAGACGAGCAAATATATTTATATATTTATCGTGTATTGTAAATATTATTGCATTATTGTGGTCGGCTTTTAGCCTAGACTAAAAGAAAAACTTCCATTGATAACTATTGGATAAAAAACTTCCATTGATAACTATTGGATACTATTAGAAGATACCAGACTTGCATGCGTCTAAAAAAAAAGACCATATATAAAATGTGTTTCTTTAAATCTTCAAAAAAATATATGCGAAGCTATAAGTCGTTCTTCCGTCATAATTTTAAATCGAGAAGTTTTTACTTATTTGTAGGTCAAATATGTGGCGGGTGGCGTAGGGGATGATAGATACCAAGCAACGGCTCTGATTGGCTTTAACATGGCGAAGTCCAGGCTTTTCTTGGTCCCTCTTTCATCTCAATTATGGACACTGACCTCCCCGCGGTGCCACCTGGGGAGCTATTCTCATCACCCGATGAAATAGTGAGCTAATATGTGCCGCGAGTTTACATCAAGTATCAAATAGTGGCGTTGAATAAGATACCCCAGAACCAATAAGAGATTATGGTATAGAGTGTATACCACCTAGCCAAGATGAGGTCGTAAAAGCAGTTAATCGACTCAATAACAACAAAGCAGTAGGAGCCGATGGGTTACCAGCCGAACTATTCAAGACTGGTGGCCAGATGTAATAAGTCTCCTCCCATCGCATATAAAGTGCTATCCAGTGTGCTGTGTGAACGATTGAAGCCAATGGTCATTGACCATCGGACCATACCAATGCGGCTTCAGACCTGGCAAATCCACCATTGACCAGATTGTCACTCTGCGCCAAATCCTGGAAAAGACCCACGAAAAACACATCGACACATATCACCTATTTGTCGACTATAAAGCCGCATTCGACAGCCCTATCCGTTCAGAGGTGTTTAAAGCCATGCCTACGTTCGGCATTCCTGCAAAATTAATACGGCTATGCAGGATAACTTTAAGTGTCAGTAAAAGTAGGAAAGGACCTATAGGAGCCCTTCAATACCGAACGAGGATTCAGACAAGGTGACAGTTTGTCGTGTGATCTTCTTAACATCCTGCTGGAAAAAGTCATACGAGACGCAAAGGTGAACAGAAATGGCACTCTGTACACCAAACAACACATGTTACTCGCCTACGCCGATGGCATCGATATAATGGGTCGAACATTGCGAGCGGTAACAGCCACCTTTGAACAAATTGAAAAGGAGTCTGCCAAAGTGGGTCTGGCAGTAAACGGCCAGAAGACCAAACTGATGGTATCAACGCGGAAGACGTCCAGTAGACTCGGACCAACTGTGGAACTTGAGGACTACAGCTTCGAGGTAGTTAAAGACTTTATATACCTTGGTACCGCCATAAATAAAACGACATCAGTTTTGAAATTCGGAGAAGGATTTTGGCCAACAGATGTTACTATGGTCTAAGTAAGCAGTTTAGAAACAAGGCCACCTCCCGCCAGACCAAACTCACACTTTTCAAGTCGCTGATACTACCAGTGCTATTATATGGATCAGAAGCATGGGTACTTGCGCAAGCAGATGAGGCATCTCTTGGGGTGTTTGAAAGAAAAATTTTCCGAATGATCTACGGGCCGATCTGCGTCGACGGGGAATATCGGCGTCGAATGAACCACGAGCTTTATCATTTATACGCGGACATCGACATAGCCAGTCGTATTGAGCTGCAGCGACTACGGTGGCTAGGACTACATGGCCTAGACTACATGGCCTGGATGAATGAAAATGCCCCAGCTCAAAAGGCATATAAAAACGAGCATACTGATGTTTCCCGTAGAAGGGGAAGGCCACGAATTAGATGGAAAGACCAAGTAGAAAACAACATCTTGGAACGTGGTCTTCCAAATTGGTGGACTTGCGCACAAGATCGACGGGGTTGGAATTTTTTTTTAACAAGCCAGCTAAGTAAGTATGTAAGTCAAATATGTTCGAACTGATAGTAATTGACAGAAAAACATAATATCCTATAATAATGAGTTATAAATTAGTCATTAGAAGATTTTTTGACTAATGGCATACAAATTGTAATTCTGTAAAATTTCATCCTTCGTATACTTGTTATCCCAATTTTCTTGAACTTTAATTATATTACTTATCACAGATTCAAAATATTATTATGGATATATTTTCTCGATCCTTACTTAAAATGGGTATGGGTATGTATTTACATTTATTTCATTGTATCCATTGTATTGTATATATTTCACTTACTCGAAACACTGTATTTCCCAATGCATCAATAGCAATAAATTGGTGTTTCTTTATTTCTTATTACAGTTGGGATATTTACCAAATAATCGTCGAATGAATTTTGCTGTCCAATGTAGAAATCAAAGCAAATATCAGTTTGCTGTTCTACGGTTTATGCTGCAAATGTCAATCTGGTATTCTTAACATTCGTGTATGACGACAATTCATAATGACAGGTTGAAGAACTTTAATTGGGAAACTATTGTGATACACTCAACGTAAAATAATGGAAATTGCAACAAAATTTCTCATTTGAAGATAAAATGTACATTGCTGGAAAATAAATACAGAAAAGTGACGTACGTGCGTAATATAATGATAGTAGAAAAATATATCAATAAAGAGCGATAATAAAACAACTAATAATTTGTGTATACAATTTTAAATATCTATACCCTATACAACCATGTTGTCAGGGTATTATAGTTTTGTGTAGCCCCAAGAGTTTGTAACGCAGCGAAATATAGATTCTTGACCCAACTATAAGATCTACTCATATGTGTCCGTCCGTCTGTCCATTATAATGTATAAACACGATATAGGCCACAGTTATGGACCAATCGTCACGAAGTTGCATGTAGTATGTAGGATGGATTCTGGCCAAAAATGACCCCTATTGTTTTTGGTAATGATCGGTTAACATTTAGGGGATCAAATGGACCAAAAACATTAATTTTGTCTGTTTTTCTGGTCGCCCAATTATGATCCGAACATCACGAAATTTTACACAGAGACTGTTTTAATGGAGATCGGTCAATACTTAGCGGGTCAAATGGACCCAGACTTGTGTGTTTCAAATTACAAAATTTGTATTCTGGAGCATATATATTTACTGTCGAAGGACATAGGCCCGAGCATTTGATATTATATCTAAGATTAGTGTTTGACCTATTATATTACTGTATGTACTCAGATGTAGGAGTTACACTTAAATATGTACAGGTGTATAGGTATGCAGGTATTATTTAGTAACCTATTGCCAAACTTGTCAAATATAGCGTTGAGCATTTTGAAATTCATCATCGGAATGCAACCCACTGTGAAGAGAATCTGATCAAGTAATTAGAAGGCCTGTACTGAATATTAGTAATATTCGGAAAATATGGCAGTGTATGGAAGTGGTGCCGTTGTTCGCTAATTGGGCAAGATGGTGCAGATATCACGAAGTATTGGCTATGCCCGGAATAAACATCCGAAAAAGTTAGAGTAACTTGTAAGTTGTGAACGATTTAAATTTCACTTTTACTGTCTCTGAATGCATTCAAACAATTGTATATTGTCTTCATCTCTCGTCATCTCCACAGTACACAACACTATTCGTCAGAACAGAAAATTACGAAAACAATGCATTGCATTGCATATCTTCTCCTAATATCACCCAACACTCCAAAAAGCAACTAACACATAATGAATGGTCGTGGTGTTGATTGAATGAAACATAAAATGCTGAATGCTGAGGAATATTTAAAATTATATTTGTATTGACTTTACCCTCAATAAAATATTTTTTTTTTATAAAGTCTGTCCACAAGTCCGTCATTATTGACACCACTTTATGATCAAGTATTTTTTAAAAGCAATATCTCTTACAGAAGATTTTCTTTAAGGGGACCCCCCATTCTCGGTGTCAAAAATGTTTTTTGATTTAATTTGAATTTACTCTAATTCTAGAATATAGATATAACTCCCATATATATTTTCGTCCGATTTAAGGTAAATGGTGCACCGAAGTCCCTAAATAGCTCTCGATTTGCACGAAATGTGGTATAGCGTACTAATCGTTCAATATCAGGCTCATACCTAAATTCAGTGCGTTGCGTACTAAAATACCCACCTTCTCACCTTTACCGATACAGTTTATTGATTTGTCCCAAGGACGAACCCTATTGAAATTGGTGAAAATCGGTTCAGATTTAGATATAGCTCCCATATATATTTTCGTCCGATATTTACACAATTTTGTACAACGTAATGAAGTTAAGGTAGCCTAACGTATGCCAAGTTTTATTGAAATCGGTTGAGATTTCAATATAGCTCCCATATATAATTTCGTCAGATTTTTAAGATTGTCTAACGTGTGCTAAGTTTTATTGAAATCAGTTCAGATTTAGATCTACCTCCCATATATATTTTCGTCTAATTTTTAGCAATTTTAGTGTACCGTTATAAAAAGTGGACCGAATGTCAAAAATTTGGGGTACCCTTATATGGGAGATATGCCTAAACGAACTTGACCTGTCTGCAGATTAAACACAACTCGATGTAAAATGTTGGCTATCTATCTCAATTCATTTAGCAGCAAGAGTGATTACAACAGACAGACGGGCATGCTTAAATCGTCTTAGAATTTTATGCTGATCAAGATATACACATTATAGGGTCCGAAATGATTATTTCGTTGAGTTATAAAAGGAAAAACAAACTTAATATACCAACCATACTATGGTGAAATGTACCCTGTTGTTGATCGCTTCACATATAGACACAGATCACACATTTAATTTAGTCTAAATGTCTTAAAAAAATTTGGGTCTATTAGGATGCATCAATTGAATATAGACAAAGTGGTAAAGGGTATCATATAGTCGGCCCCGTCCGAATTTACTACTTTCCTTACTGGTTTCATTTTGTTTTAATCCATATTTCGGAGGCAAAAAGTTCGAGATTTTCGGCAATTTTCTCAAATTTTAAAATTTATACAAATAAAATTTCAATAAAATACAGAATTGTTAAAGTGGGAATATATTTATGCATGCAGTTTGAAAAGGGCTAACATTTGATGGCATTCGAGATTTCTGCCAAAATTACTGAACAGTGTATGATATTTGATGGATGACTTTTAATTCCTTCATAAATTTTGTAAAAAAAGGACATTCATTTCTGTATATTTTCGTTATTTTATTTTCGTTAAATATTTTAATAAATAATTCTTCATAGCCAAGATATGCATATAGTAATACCAAAACTTGGCAGGGCTGAATCAGTTTAAATAGTACATTAATATTCACATGTTTTTCTCATCATTCTATTACCAATAAATCATTATCCATTGGTTCAGGTTTATATTTTACCAATTGCAAAAAATTGTGCAATTGGATTAAGTCCAGTTTGATGTCCGCGATGTTTTGTATAAACCGGTTCAGAGTTAGATATAGCTCCCATAAATACTTTAGTCCGATTGAGATGACATTTTGAACAACGAGCTGTGCTCCAGGATACCAAGTTTTATTCAAATCAGTCTATATTTATTCATATAACTTTCATACGTACTTTTCTTCGACTTAATACAAATAGTACACCTAATATCCTAAGCCTGTTTGAATTGAATGGTTTTTAACAGATCGATTTATATATCTATATTGATCACATATTACATTTCAAGCTTCCAGCAGCATATTAAAATGGCTTTTGTTATGCTTGGTTTAAATCGGTACATATAACAATCGTATGAGCCTTTATTGTATGTAACCAAAGTGGGGAGAGAATATAGTCGCTTCCTCCGACTTCTGCAACATGGGCCAATAATTATGAATATCTAAAGTGTAAAATTGCAGCCCATTTGGTTAAAATGCGTGACAGAACTTCTCAAAATATAGATCTTTGGGATGTACCCTAAAAAGTGTATATTAATAATTTTAGCAGGAAGATTTTCTATCTAGTGAGAAACAAAAATACCTAATTATAGCTGACTAGTTAAAAAATGAAGAAAATCCTTAAAATACCGAATTTTGGGGTTCCGCTACATGGGGGCTACCGTAAAAAATCGGCCAATATATCTCATTTTCATTACAAAACATACCAGAAATAACAGAATTTCTATCTTTAATATTGCGAGCTTTAGTTTTTTTACAGGAGTGTGGTTACGTCCGTTTGCAATAATAAAACATATTATTGTAGTTACGTCCGTTTGAATTTCTTTAATTAGATCGCTATTCTTGACGTTAGATATCTAAATTTTTGTGTGAACATATAGTTTGATTAAATATCTAAACTCGGAAGTACAATTATATGAGGTCTATTCCGAAAAATTTATTTTATATGTGTTTAGAAATATACTTACATATAGACACTGTATATATCTATGTCAATAACAAAACAGTAAAGAAACGTATGTATATCGCTCCTTTTCTGTCACTTATTGAAAATAATAAATTTTTTGCCCGCATCTTTCTACCAACCAGATACAAACTATTCAATTGTAGAGAGAAATGCAAATTTAGAAGATCACACCGTAATCCTTAACACTGTAACAAATGACAGGCAAATACATACGAGCAGACATACATTTATCGCCACATAGTTAATACAAAAATTCCACATGACAAATGGCCTTCTCACTTGTAAGTAATTACTTTCAATTAAGGTTTCCGCCAAACGTATTGCGCAGGCGTTTTTGGATGGTGTTGGCTGCTGCGAATGTTACTATGCCAATGTTGTATCCAAACACAGAGTTCGCATCTGACTGGGTTTGTTGTTGACATTGACATAGAGCTCGTACTTTCTCACACGAAGCTGGCTGGGCAAGCTGGTTCCAGTGGCTGCTAATATTGGTGTAGAACGGCATAGCGCTTTTCCTCGACCATGCCATTGGTCATTGTGGTCAAGTGATGTTCGCGTTCGGTATCAGGGGTCCAATGTTGTAAGTCTGCAACAATGCCGCTAACGTTAAAATTGGTGATGATTCCTTTTGCCTGCCAGCCTTCTGCCACTGCTGTTTTCATATTTTGTCTGCCGCGGAATATGATGATGAACGAATGTACGAATCAAATTGAGGTATGTCAGTTATTAATGTTGCACATTTTGCAGCTTAAATGGTTAATTCAAAAGGTTGACAGATGTGCGTAATTTATTTGCGTTTCTGTATTGCTTTCCCCCTTGCGCGTTCCACACACACACACACATACACCACTGCTTTAGCACTTTCCATTCTTCAGAGCGAAATAAAGAAACAAGACATTCATACGTTTTCAAGACACAACAATGACTGGTGATCTTACTGGGCTATATCATCTTGGGACAAATGAAGTCTGTGATGATGTTGGAGGCCGAAGTTATTCCAAGGCAAATAAACATAGTTTGGAGGAGGTCTGCGGCGGTGTTGGTGATGTTGTCCATTGTATAGTTGTTGAAAAATGGTTGAAAAATATGATGAGGCTATCACGCATTTCATGATGGCGGCTGTAGATAAGCACCTTAGTGTTACAATAATAATAAATGATATTTATCCGGTATATGAATTACAGGTTTACTTAACACTCACAAAAGATGACAACGTACCGAATGGATGGCAACAAAAAATCAAAAGATTTCTCCAGACATTGATATATGACAATAAATATCTCTCAGTTATGGTAAAAATAAAATGTTAATGGCATATTTTCTTTGCTTATTCGACATATCTGCGATTTTGCATACGGCTATCATTGCAGCAAAACCAAATGGAAGTTCGATGGTTAAGATCACTTTATAATTTACCTATTTAAATGATATTACAATAATATTGTGGGACAGAATCGAAGTCATGTTCTGCGGGGTTGAAAATTCCTATTGGATGAGATAGTTTCATATATTGATTGAGGTTGCATAACTATAGACGCACTTTTACAAAATTAGATAAATCTATTCTTAAAAATTTAAATTAAATAAAATAACATTAAACAATACTGGGTAGGGCCTCCCTTATTTTGAATAATTTCAAAAATTGTATCCATCACAATGTTGATCAATATTTTTCGCAAACCTTTAACGATTGACCGCCATTCATCGATAATCGCTTTTTAGAAGCGAAATACACTTTGGTATTGCCGGTTTTCTGCATAGACACTACGAGTCAAGATTCCACATATGTTCTCGATCGGATTCTAATCGGAAGTTTTAATATTGATCGTACTCCACTGAATTCATCCTAGGTCACAACAACTACGAAATGTAAAATCAAGCATTCCGTCGATATAAAATGCTTCCAAGTTCATTAAAGAACTGCCACCGAAATATCGTTTTAAGAACCAGTGAGAGGAGCAGTATATTCAATATATTCAACAGCACCTCTTCCTTACACAGACATTTTTCCGAATACGACCAATATTCAGATTCAGATTGCCTTCACGGTGGGTTGTGTTGTGATGTTCGGCTTTCAATTGTGGCATATAAATCGACTCGAAAAAACACAAATAAATTAAGTATTCGGTCCACTTCACCCCCTTATTATAATCTGATCATCATCGAAAGTTATAGGCGTTGTCCTTGACCATAACTGGATCCTCATGGAATTTCAAAGCGATCAGCGCTATATTTCCGCCTCTAGTGTGGTAATGTGTTACTAAATAATATCTGAATACGTAAACACCTGTAACTATTTACGTGTTACTCCAACATCCGAGTACATAGGACAATATAATTGGTATCAATTTAAAGGTCAACCACTCCTCTTGGATATTACTTACTTACTTAGCTGGCTTGTTCCAGAACGGTTGTTCCATAAGCCGAGCTTAAAAAAGATTTCCAAGCGCGTCGGTCTTGTGCGCAAGTCCACCAATTTGGAAGACCACGTTCCAAGATGTTGTTTTCTACTTGGTCTTTCCATCTAATTCGTGGCCTTCCCCTTCTACGGGAACCATCAGTAGGCTCATTTTTATATGCCTTTTGAGCTGGGGCATCTTCATTCATCCGCACAACATGGCCTAGCCACCGTAGTCGCTGCAGCTCAATACGACTGACTATGTCGATGTCCGCGTATAAATTGTAGAGCTCGTGGTTCATTCGACGCCGATATTCAACGTCGACGCAGATCGGCCCGTAGATCTTTCGGAGAATTTTTCTCTCAAACACCCCAAGCGCTGCCTCATCTGCTTGCGCAAGTACCATGCTTCTGATCCATATAATAGCACGGGTAGTATCAGCGTCTTGTAAAGTGTGAGTTTGGTCTGGCGAGAGGTGACCTTGTTTCTAAACAGCTTACTTAGACCATAGTAGCATCTGTTGGCCATCACAATCCTTCTCCGAATTTCAAAACTGATATTATTCGTTTTATTTATGGCGGTACCAAGGTATATAAAGTCTTTAACTACCTCGAAGCTGTAGTTCTCAAGTTCCACAGTTGGTCCGAGTCTACTGGACGTCTTGCGCGTTGATACCATCAGCTTGGTCTTCTCGCCGTTTACTGCCAGACCCACTTTGGCAGACTTCTTTTCAATTTGTTCAAAGGTGGCTGTTACCGCTCGCAATGTTCAACCCATTATATCGATGTCATCGGCGTAGGCGAGAAACTGATGTTGTTTGGTGTACAGAGTGCCATTTCTGTTCACCTTTGCGTCTCGTATGACCTTTTTCAGTAGGATGTTAAAAAGATCACACGACAAACTGTCACCTTGTCTGAATCCTCGTTCGGTATTGAAGGGCTCCGATAGGTCCTTTCCTACTTTAACGGCTGACCTTGTGCCACTTAAAGTTATCCTGCATAGCCGTATTAATTTTGCAGGAATGCCGAACGCAGACATGGCTTTAAACACCTCTGAACGGCTCTTGGATATACTATCAACTTATCGGGTCTATATCCTTCAGGAATAAATATATAAGCCATAGAATTAAAACTTTGTAATTTTTCACACAAAAGTCTGAGACCATTTGACACGTTAAATAACGACCGATCTTTATCAAAGCAGACATGCTTATTCTTTGGCCCGATCCTCTTCTCCATGTAAAAATTGGCGATGTTCGGACCATAATAGCGGCCTCTGGAGCGACCAGAAAAACCGACAAAAAGTAAGTATTTGGTCCATTTCATCCCCTAAATATTAACCGATATTTACAAAAAACAATAGGGGTCTTCATTGGCCAGAACCCATCCTACATGCAAAATTTCGTGAAGATTGGTCCATAACTGTGGCCTGTATCGTGTTTATAAATTATAATGGACAGACGGACGGACACACATGTCTAGATCGACTCAGCTAGTCGAGATATGATGATCGGTATACTTAAATGTGGGTCTAGGACCAATATTTTGCGGCGTTACAAACTCTTGGGGCTGCGCAAAGGTATAATACCCTGACAACATAGTTGTGTAGGGTATCAATATAGTGGTTCCTCAAAAAAAGTGATTTTCGAGTTAATGATTGTTCGCTATAATAGACCTAATATTGTGTAAAAAAATGCTATGAATATCTCTTACATACTCTAATTGAGAAGATGTAGAAGTTTCTCTGTCCCCTACAAAGTGTGAGTAAATTGAAAACGTAAAACGCATTTTTTTTAGTTGAGAGCTTCCTTGTAGCAAATGAGCGATATGTGAAATCTTGACTCGTCATGTCTATGCAGAAAACCGCAAATACCAAGCTGTATTTTACCTCCAAGAAGTGATTATCCATTTTGTGGTTGGTATACGTTTATACTGAGTGATTTACGAGCATTTCAAAAACGAAATTGAAGTTTATCAAACAGTAAGGAAATATTAAGGCATACATAGAATAAATAACTTAAAGCTAAGACTTATTGAGTTAGCCCCCGGAGGGAAATGTTTAACACATTGTAAAGTGTTAAGATTGAAATTGCACTGCAGGAATCCTTTGACGAACTCATTGTCAAGGTCGCGCGCTCGCTCGTTAAAGTTGAGAGCCCCCTCATGAGGAATCTGTCGATCCTATCACAACCCGTTGCTTCATAGATCGCCGTACAGGAAGGTTTCCTGATCGAGTAATCGGCTCTGACAGTGGACCTAAGACCCAGAGAGTAAGACAAAATTGATCTCTCCCAAGACCTATGCCGTTCCATCTGGTTTGATGAGATTACGAAACAGACTGGGAAGGCGTAAGCCAGTGTGGGTCTGAGACAAGCCGCCGTTATGCCGTAGTACACCCTGATATGCAAAATACCAGCCCTCCTTTCTTCAGAGAGAGAGAGAGAGAGAGAGAGAGAGAGAGATTAACATACCTTGAATCGGAACTTTCCTTAAAAAGGTGGCTATTAGGCTACAAGTTTGTCTGTCAAAACCGAAGCATCTCATCTGGTACAGAATGCCCTCGTGCCATACAGAGTCAAACGCCCTCGCGTCTACGTTCGAAACTTTCCACTATGATGGAGGACTGCCAGGGCATGGAAGTTGGAGTGCCCATTTCGAAAGCCAAACTGGCAATTCTTTAAAAATCTTTTGACCTATATTACCCTTTTTCGCCGCTTGAGGACGAATGACTCAAAAAGCTTTCCGAATGCTGATAGCATGGAAATCGGGGATAGCTCCCACAATTATTAGGTGGTGATTCTCTCTTCAAAATTGGCGCTACCATAGCCTGTTTCCACGCCATAGGAAAATATCCTAAATTTAGGCAGTGGTTGAATAAGATTGTGAAGTACATAAACACAATGCTACCCGTTTTCTTAAGTGCTATGTCAGGTATTCAAACCAGCCCACTAGATTTTTTTGCTAGCCTAGCAGCAATGGCAGAACCAATATCGTCTATTTGGATCAAACCCGCATCAGACCAAGATGACCTATCACTAATCACAGTCCCGTCAGCTGTGAAAGAGTCGTGGAAGATGACAATAGGAGATACATCATCCATCCACTGAGCTCAACATATCTTCCATATGATTAGCCAAAGCTTAGGCTTTTTGGCCATATGTTGCCACTTTGGTCCTGCTGTTAACCTGAATTTCCTCTAGGAGACCTAGGAAGCGTTCTTGCTCAAAAATTCGGAAAGAGTCCTCGATGATTCTATCAATATTTCTAAGACCAGCCCTCAAAGTGGGGAATCGGGAAGGATCATTCGATCCTCTCGAATAAATCTTTAAATACGCGGCGGTAGGTTACCAAGTAGTCTCCATATACCAAAATACTCCCAAATGTTCGATATTTTGGACACGTATTTCAACCGACCACAATAGCACAACTCCGTACAATATCCCCTAAATATTCGGTAGTTTGAAGATTTTGGAAAATAAAAAAATCAACCGACTTGGTTGTAATTTAATATTATGGGAGCTCATGCCCGTACCAAATATTAAGACTATTGACCCAATTTTCCCGCGGACTTTTTTCGGTATATTCGTTTACTTTTGGTATATTTAAAGTCCGATCACATGAGATATAGCCCCATTTAACCCTAAATTAAATTATTTCGAGGACTTTTTACACATGTGCCGTCCTACCATTCGTTAATTTGTATTTTTCAAAAAAAATAAGGTTCCAATATTCATTTTGCCATATCCCAAGGCTAGTTTTGAATGTGAACAAATTTATAGCAAAGTTATTCAATTTTCTTTATCACACAATGACCTTTTCATTATAAGACAATGACTTTAGTTACTATAATAACGTCTATATATGAAATTAATTTACTTGATCAACAGAAATTTTAAATAAAAAGAAGAACAACAACACAATCATCTAAGTAGATTAGCATCCAAATTAAAATAATAAAAATGTCTACAGTTTATTTAACAATTCACATGTGCATATATTTACAAATTATTCCCCTTTTATTTGCTGTTTATTTTCGTTACACTTTCGTAACAATACCAATAACAGTGGAAGTATCTTTTTTTTCAAACCATCTTCAAAAACTTCATTTGAAATTAAATATAAAAAAACACTTAATATGCACAAATATTTAATTCATTTCAATTCGTTCTGACTGACATTGATGGTGATGTGATGCACAGTTCACGTTGATGATGTCCTCGTCGTGATGACGATGCAACAACAACAGCAAAGTGTAACGTGAATACTTCGTATCTTACACTGTCCTCCACTTGCCAATGTTCTCTTATTTTCCACTGAATTCTGATTAAAAGCAAAGGACATCACTAGAACGGAAGTGGCTTTGATGGGTTGTGGACTGGAGGAAGCTAAAGTCTTAATGTCGTTCATAATAAAAATGGGGGCACATTTTATTTTAATTTCAGAATATATTTTTATGTGTGCATAATGTTAGTTTCATTTCAGCAATTGTAAGCTGAAAATGCAATTTGACCCTCCCCCAATTCTGGAGGATGCCATTAACACAAATATACAGCAGCAGCAGCGGCAACGGTGGCATTCAACATCAACAACCTTTGTTGCTTCCATTACATTATTATCACCATCGTCCGTATGATGAGCAACAATGACGGACAGCAACGTCAGCATTCCATCTCATACCCATCAACTTGCGCTGGTAATGGTCACATTGTTGGTGGCCGGGACTGATGTAGATGATGTGCCAGGACAGGAATGATGGCAGACTGATGTCTGTATGATGTGACGTGAAGTGAAGCGAAGATCTAGCTGGCTGGCTGTGGATGCCCGTCTGGCCGTTGATGATAGAAACACAATCCGAAAATAGTGGAAATTGTAACGGCTAGTCGCTCCCTTTAACTCATTTCTATTTTCCTCGCTACTTGTCTCGGCACTTAAGGTTCATATTTTGATCTTAAAAAAAACGTAATTACTTTCAAAAATAACCGTTAAAAATAATAGTCTGTATCAAATATATTAAAATTATGTTCGTACGGATGTTGTCTGCAGATAGTTAGGGCACAAACATGGAATTTAAATTTGTGGTAATGGCTATGGTGCACGGCATAGATACAATTGGGAGAAAAAGAAAAAAAAAATATCGAGAGAATTAGGTAACAAAACAAAATAAGTGAACTCAAATAGATTATATTCGGGATGATTTGGTAAAATCAGGCTTATAAATCGGGTCTTTCATCCGTAGAATTCTTCTGAGAGTTTTAGGATAATTCTTGTATTTTCCATGTATCGCAAAATGTACAGTATATTTCGGAAACTATATATTGTGTACTTTGGGGTTTCCTTTAACAATATTAATATATTTTAATTGTTATGGAAATGTGAATATTTATTATCAAAAATTGGGTTTTCTTCTTCAATGTATTCTTTAGGGTGCTTTCATGCACATTTTTATGTAAACTTATTCTAGCGATGAAAATAGCGAACCTCGCATTTTTATACCCTTCACCACACTGTGGAACAGGGTATTATGTCTTTGTGCATATGTTTGTAACAGGCAAAAATAATCGAGATAGACCCATGGTTCCTTTTGAGAATATGTATAGAATCACCTTCTGAGTCGATTTATGCATGTCCGTCCGTCCGTCTGTCCGTCTATCCATGTTAAATTGTAAACAAAGTACAGGTCGCCTTTACGATCCGATTTAGATGAAATTTGGACCAGCTCATTTGTTTGCCCCAAGGACGAACCCTATTGAAATTGGGAAAAATCGGTTCAGATTTAGATATAGCTCCCATATATATTTTCGTCCGATTTAATGTAAATGGTGTACCAAAGTCCCTAAATATCTTTCGATTTGCGCGAAGTTTGGCATAGCGTAATGAATAAGGTCTGGAATGATGTGTTTTAAGTTTTCTGAAAATCGGTCCAGATTTAGATATAGCTCCCATATATATTTTCGTCCTATTTAATGTAAATGGTGTAGCAAAGTCCCTATATATCTTTCGATTTGCACGAAGTTTGGCATAGCGTAATGAATTAAGTCTAGACTGATGTGTGTCAAGTTTCCTGAAAATCGGTCCAGATTTAGATATAGCTCACATATATATTTTCTTCCGATTTTATGTAAATTGTGCACTAAAGTCTCAAAGTTTGTCCGATTGTCACACAATTTTGTACAATGAATCTCTGGCAAGTCTCATTGAAATCGGTTCACATTATATATATATATATATATCTATAGTAATTCTATATGTGACCAAATGAAAAATTTAGTATAGGTTGCAAAATGACATGTTTATGGATCCATTTTCGTGATTTTGGTCCTTCAGCGTGATGATCTAAATTTTGCAATGAAGAGGACGTACGACCTTTGTAAAGCCACATAGCCCAATATGCCTGATGAGCCGGTTAACCAACGGCGAAACGCGTCGCATAATGGCTTTCCTTTTCATTGCAAAATTTAGATCATCAAGCTCGACTCGAAAGAGTATAAATAATCACTTAAAATCACTTTCAAAATGATCACAAAAATTCAAATAACAAAAGTTTCTATATATAGTTTCGCCCGATTTTAGGTAAATGGTGCACCAAAGTCCCTGCTGCTAATCTTTAAATTCGGTATAGCGTACTAAATCAAGTCTAGAATGATGTGTGCTAAGTTTCGTAAAAATCGGTTCAGATTTAGATATAGCTTCCATACATAGTTTCGTCCGATTTTAGGTAAATGGTGCACCAAAGTCTCTGAAAATCATTCGATTTGCACGAATTTTGACATAGCGTATTGAATTAAGTCTACAATGATGTGTACACCTCCTATATATATTTTCGTTCAATTTTAAGTAAATTTTTATAAATTAATCTCCGGCAAGTTTGCTTCAAATTCATATATAATTTCGACTTATTTATGTTGTTTGTACAGCAAATAATCAATAGGTGTCTGATTGAGATTAATTTTTAAACAGTGCAGCATACCGAATAGAGTATGTCAAGTTTGCATTGAATCGATTTACACAAATTTGTCCCACTGTACGCAAACGACTCCAAACTTGTCCAAATGAAATGAAATTTACCATAGGTTCCAGAAAGAATTAAAAATCACATATTTAAGTTCGTTCAACTTCATGTCAAAAATCCTTCAAAATGGCGACGTCTTTTCGGATACATATGTAGAATATACCCAAAGTGGTGAAGGGTATCATATAGTCGGCCCAGTCCGACTTTACTACTTTCCTTACTGGTTTTTATATGAGGAAATAAATATTTTTTAGGGGTACTAAGTCAGAGACATGCGGCAGAATACCCAGAACGTTCACGCCCTAAAGCGGAATAGTCACTACATGACCAGTTTTGTCGAAGAAGCAGTGGGTCAGTTGCTTCGAAATACTTCGTCCACGAACAATTTTTATGGAATTTGGATCGGCCCTGAATATCCACATTTTCATGGTATGTCATATGATGATCTTGCATCATCAGATCTCACACGGCATGAATGTTCTCTGACATAACTGACGTCTTAATACAACATTCCCCTTTGAGCAAGCTTCGGTAACGTTTAAATTCATTAAACCCTTCCTTTATAATGGTATCGGATAATACATCATCGCAACGATTTAAGTTCGTGTATTAAATAAAATCGCCCGATTTAGTTATATCATGCCAAAACATGCGCTTCACAGACATGTAATAGTCACATAGCTAATAAACTTGTTTTAATAGTAGTAATTTCCATAAAATTATGTGTTACATTTTTTAAGCAGTGTTTATAATTTCATTGTTTATTTCTAAAATTGTGTGTTAATTTGTTCGTGGGTTAACATCCGTAGTCCAATGTTTCTTCATATTCGGTGGCTGAGTGTTTAATTCAAAAATTGGGCATGTTACGATCGTGTATTAGTGTTTGTGTTTGCTTTTAACTGGTCCTTGCGGTAAGATTTCCTTTTTCTTCCTTTCACAAGTCATACCCATTTAAGATAAACAACACAAACAAAGGAGTTTACCAGAATATGACTGCTAAAGAACAAACATTTATCGATATGCCGCCTTTGTTTAAACACCATTTTGTTGTTGTAAATTAGTTTACTTCGGAACATGAAATAATTCCCCGAATATTTTAGTTTATTCTATTTATAAGAATGATCACACTGGGATATGATAAGCCACTTATTTTCTAGGGAAATATTTCAGTCACTTATTTTATGGAGAAATACATATATGAATGAAAAAAAATTAAATAATCAGTGAACCCGTATGTATTTTTATTCAGAAGCTGTTAATTTTGAAATCACTTCCTGCGAAATGGCTTTATGTATTTACTTACTTTAAGAGTTTTGTCTTTAATTTGAAAAAATTATTGAAATAATTTCATTCTGGGAAAAAAGTATGGGCGACTTTAGATGCTGTTTTGTTTAAACTCCTTGAATGCAATGGTTAAATATGTTGATGGTTGTGATAAAATATATTTTCTTACAAATAATAAAAAAAAAATTAACTGTGTGACAACTTTTTATCCAATTGGATTCGTTTTAGTTTTAAATGTTTTTTTTTTAGTTTAGACATTTTCATCCATGATACACACGACTGATAAATTTCAAATATGTCACATACAACCAAATTCATTATTGAGTAGATTGAAATATATTTACCATAAATAAATTCACTTAATTTCAGGTGGAATAATCAGAGAACATGCCTAGAGATGGACAGTGGGTAAATACCCAAAGGGTAAATACCCAAAGGGTAAATACCCTGTAAATTTCGTAAATACCCCGTAAATTGGGTAAATACCCATTTGTGGGTATTTATTTGGGTATTTATTACATTGAATCGGTAAAACAACACCTTACACCCTATTTCCGGGTTTATGTTATCAAATCGATTTTGAATGGATAGTTTTACGATACTTTAAAGACGTGGGTAAATACCCGAGTATTATAATTGGGTATAAACTCATTAACTGTCGAACCACTTGACATAGGTGGCCAACATTTTGCTTACATGTTTTTAATGTCAAAGCAAATATTGAAATGCAAAATGGGTTCCCTGGGTCCAACTTTTGACCCCGATTTAAGGTATTTTTTGTCTATTGGACACATTTTACTACCAAATTGGTTGTAATTTGGCACAGAGTGTTCTCTTTGGATACCAAATGTTTATGCAAAAATGTATGTCTGTAGGTCCACGTTTACTGGTAGCCCCCATACAAAGGTACCCCTATTTTGAGTATTGGGCATAAACTCATTAACTGCCGAACCACTTGACATAGTTGGCCAAAATTTTGCTTACATGTTTTTATTGTCAAAGCAAATATAGAAATGCACAATGGGGTCCCTGGGTCCATATAACCCCCATATAACCGTACCTCCTGATTTAAGGTATTTTTTGCCTATTAGACACATTTTACGACCAAATTGGCTAAAATCGAGAGGTACTGTTATATCAGTATTTGCATTGGTATAATAACCATATGAAATGGTTCGCCAGTTAATGAGTTTATACCAAATTTTTGGGTAAATACTCATACTTTGTATGGGGGCTACCAGAAAACGTGGACCTACAACAATAAATTTTTGCATGGATATTTAGTACCCAAAGAGAACTCTCTGTGAAATTTGACTGAAAATTGTAACACCAGTATTTGTACTCTACACAACTATGCTGTAAGGACATTATATCTTTGAGTAGCCATCCGTCAGCCCATTAAAATGTTCAAACAAGGTACAGCTACAGCTATGGACCGTTGCGTCATTTTTCATGTAAGCTTCATTCGGGTAATTATCGGTTAATATTTAGGGGACAAAATTGATAAACAATTTTATTTTTGTATGTTTTTCTGGTCACTCTAAAGGCCACATTTTGTGTGAAAAATGACTAAAGTTGCATTCCATGGCGTTAATATATACTCATGAAGGACATAGACCGGCAGTATATCCAAGAGAAGTGGTTTGTTGTATGTACTCAGATGTTGGAGGAATGAAATGGACCGAATACTTTACTTTTGTCTGTACTTCTAGTCCTTTTAGAGGCCACAACTAGAGAGAATTATTCGGGCTAAGTAATTGGAATAATAATTATAGGTCAATATTTAGCGAGGAAGTGAACCAAGACTGTTGTGTGAAAAGTGACAAAATTTGCCTTGGCATGTGAAAACGCAACTAAGAACTACCAAAATAATAATAAAACTTTCCTCATCCAGGAATAACATTAAAACCAGTAAGGAAAGTAGTAAAGTCGGACTGGGCCGACTATATGATACCCTTCAACACTTTGGGGATATTCTACATATGTATCTTTATATATGTCGTCTTTTCTAAGGACGCGATGTTTATCTATAAGTAAACCGACTATCATCAAACCTTACACATGCCATTCAGCAAACTATTCCATTCTTTGTAAATAGACTTTAAGCTAACTTACCCACGGAATTTGGTATGCTTCACTGTTTAAAATGTAATATCTATCAAGCACCCATTGATCATTTGGTTTACAATCAACATGAATAGGTCGAAATTATATATGGAAGCTATATCTAAACCTGAACCGATTTCAAGGAAACTTCCCTGAGATTAATTTATATTAATTTTAATACGTTTTGCCAATCGGCCTAGCTATGGGTCTTTAGTACACCATTTACTCAAAATCGGACGAAAGTGTATAAAGGAGCTATATGTAAATCTGAACCAATTTCAAGAATTCTTGACACACGAAAGGTTATAGTAACTTCTGTACATTGTACAAAATTGTGTGCGGATCGGCCAAAACATAGTACACATCATTCAGCACCTAATTCAGTACTCTATGCCAATTTTCATGCAAATCGAATGATATGTAGGGACTTTGGTGCACCATTTACCTTAAATCGGACGAAACTATATATGGGAGCTATATCTAAATCTGAACCGATTTTCTCGAAACTTGGCAGGCATCACTGTAGGCTCAATTCAGTACGTTATGCCAAATTTCGAGCGAATCGAATGATTTATAGGGACTTTGGAGACAAATGTACTTTAAATCTGACGAAAATATATATGGGAGCTACATATGAATCTGAGCCAATATTCTCGAAACTTGGCACACGTCATTCTTGACCTAATTCAGTACTTTATGCTAAATTTCGTGCAAATCGAAAGATATATAGGGACTTTGGTGTCCCATTTACCTTAAATGGGACGAAAATATATATAGGAGCTATATCTAAATCTGGACCGATTTTCACGAAACTTAGCACACATAATTCTGCACCTAATTCAGTACTCTATGGCAAATTGCATGCAAATCGAATGATATGTAGGACCTTTGGTGCACCATTTACCTTAAATCGGACGAAACTATATATGGGAGCTATATCTAAATCTGAACCGATTTTCTCGAAACTTGGCAGACATCACTATAGGCTCAATTCAGTACGTTATGCCAAATTTGGTGCACCTCGAAAAATATATAGGGACTTTAATGCACCATTTACATGAAATCGGACGAAACTATATATGGGAGCTATATCTAAATCTGGACCGATTTTCTCAAAACTCGGCAGACATCATTCTAGGCTCAATTCAGTTCGCTATGCCAAATTTGGTGCAAATCGAAAGATATATAGGGACTTTGGTGAACCATTTACCTTAAATCGAGCGAAAATATATATGGGAGCTATATCTAAATCTGAACCGATTTTTCCGAATTTCGTCCTTGGGCCAAACAAATGAGCTGCGCCAAATTTCATCCAAATCGGATTATAAGTGCGACCTGTACTTTGTTTACAATTTAACACCAACAGACGGACAGACGAACGGACATGCATAAATCGACTCATAAAGTGATTCTATGCATATTCTCAAAAGGAACTATGGGTCTATCTCGTTTCCTTTTGTCTGTTACAAACATATGTACAAAGCCATAATACCCTCTTCCACAGTGTAGTGAAGGATATAAAAATGTTCTGGAACGATATTTGTTAATTTGTTAATTTGATATTTGAGTACAGCAAATTTTATTGTAAAATGTGGATATAGATAAAACAAATCAAACGAAGCTTTCATACCCTCCTCCATGAGGATGTCATTCAAAATACGTCAAATTAATGACGGGTCCTATGAAAAAAAAAATTTATTATAGGACCTTGTATATGCCGAAAAAGACGTGAGAAAATGATAATTACCTTATAGGGGGCTATCGTTTTATGGGGCTATACCAAAACGGGGTTCAATATTTATAATTTTGTGTAGTGAAGTCATTTTTAGTAAAGAGTGCCGTTATATGTGGGCTACTCTCTTGAAACATGTGTCGAAAGTCGCCTAAATACCGAATATTAGCTGTATCGTTGTATGGGGGCAAACCCTGAAACATAGGTCAATATTAATAATGTTTAGTTTCAGATGTGCTTTTCACATAAAAACTCAAATTACCAAATTATAGCCAAATCGGTTGAAACATGGATCAAAAGTCGCCTAAATACCGAATATTAGGGGTATCGTTATACGGGGCTACCCTGAAAATTGAGTAAATAATAATAATTTTTAATACATAGATGTGCTATGCGATGAGAACCCAAAATACGAAATTACAGCCAATTCGGTTGAAAAGCGTGTCCAAAATCCCGATAATACATAAAATTTGTAAAGTACAGTTGTGTGGGGGCTACCCTGAAACTGGCATCAAATGTTATCGACCTTTACCAGAATTTAGATCATTCTGTAAATATATTCCCCCTTTATTGCCATTTCAAATTCATCTTCGTAATAGTCTCTATATGTAACCATATAATACAAAATAACTCTAAGCATTTGTTTTCGTCAACTTTTCTCAATATGTCATCCTTGAAATGACCAAAAATGTTCAACGAAACCACATAAAAACAAAAACTATGTGACAATTCTCCAAGGAAGTAATTCATTTATTATAGACGAAGATATCCAACAAAAAAGAAACACACCATAAATAAATACAACTAGGAAATCCATCTTATATGGCTTTTTTGTTTTATTGCTGTTGGTAGAATGGGTCGAATGGTCCGTCGGTCATATCACATAAAATTTTGAATAATGAGTGTTCAACTTTAAACCCAAAAGATGTCCCGTTGAAGGAATAAACATTATTTATATGGCTTTTGGTGACAAAGGCTTCAGAGTTGTTATTTTTTTCTCTTCTAACTGGATGTTGTCTGTCCTATATGGTGGTAAAAAGTTACACAAGACAAGTTTAATGGTTAGGTTGAAACATTTCGGATGATGGTGGTGGCAAAAATTATGATGCCTCATTTTCGTGGCACAATGTCATCTTGACCAGCCGGCAAAAATGTAATCACTTCAAATTACCACTAGATTAGTCTCGAGGGGTTTCGCACACAGGACAAATACTACACAACCAAAACACTCTTCATTTTTTCCTCTATGGAAGAGGCCGGCAGCATTTTTTGTTGGTTTTTTGTCTTACTTGTCTTCCACTTTTGATGTGTCATAATTGAGACAACTCAAAACATAATGTGAGTTATAAAAATGCCTCATATCATAAAAAATAACGATACAATAAATTTGGTATTAATATGACATAGGAAAAAATACTAATATTCGAGGGTACCTGAATAAATCCTTTAACACGTTTAACACGTTTTATATTGCATATATATGTATATCTGTGCTATATATTATTACATACCTTCAGTATTTCAAGTATTAGCAACATTTTTTCATGAGTCTATTCGAGAAAGAAAACTTAAGACCCCTTTTCTTCGATTTACAAATATTTTAGAATGATTTGTAATTTTTTTCCGTCGTTTTTTTTTTGTCCTTCGTTTAGACAATTGTTGGCGACACATTTTGTTTCCATATCTGCGACATCTTTTTGTTCACTCAAGGCTTGTTGGTGTTTTTTCCTATTTTATTTTCCTTTCCAACTTAAGACATTACATGTTATTCATGGCTAAAGCGCTAATTCCTAGTGTTATTTTGAAATGATTGTTTGGCGTATTTTGGTTTGGTCACATTTTGTTCCTTCATTCAAAAATGCGGTTAATGTTGTTCAGTTCAGTTATACTGCACTAGGGATGATAACACTTCTTCCTTTGTTTGTGGCAGCTGAAACAATGTGTGTTCGTTGGGCTTTCCTTCTACAGTTGAATTCCTTAAGATGGAAAACAAGAAAAATATTTCAGGCGTTTTTTCAGTTCTCTTAAAATTGCCTTTGTTCGTTTGTCAGTTACTGTCTTGTCTCATCTTGTCCTATCTCGTCTTTAATTAAAAAGAAAACTGACCACAGTAATTAGCCCCCAAGCATTTTGAAAAGTAATTTGTAAGAAGAGAAATAAGTGACAGCGATGAAAAACAAACACAAGGATAATATGATGATGAAAAAAAAAAACTAGAATATTTTATTGAAAATACAAATTATGCAATAATTTTGGTAAATATGTTATGGAAATTATTAAATATTCACATATTTCTTTAAATATCTAATCAAGTTTGAAGACGAACGTAATTGTCAATGTTTCAAATAAATTTTGGTCCGCTTCGTTTTATACATTTTGACGTACGACCATGTGTTGTCTATAGTGACTCAATTGGCAAAATAAATTTACTTGACTCGTGGATAATTTGTATGTGATCGTATTTCACTAATTTCCAGACTATATGAAATCGATGTACTTACATCATTGTATGGCGATGAAGTTCCTTCCTATAGCAATGTGACACAGAACATTGAAATTTACCATATAGACGGTGTTTCGTTTTATAACCTTCATATTCTAACATGCTTAGATTTTGAATTTAATTTACAATACAAGCGATATGCGTATGTAAAGGGAAGATCAGTGGAAACCGCTTTACATGAGATTGTACACTATATTAAGGGCACCTTCGCTGAGAAGATGTATAGCTTAGCGGTATGCATTGACATTGATGGAGCCTTCAACAATGTCAGCACTAATACGCTTATCCCATCCTTAAATACCTTCCAAGTTGGCAGGGCAATCATAGACTGGGTTAACTATATGCTAAAGAATCGATGGATTAGCTGTAGCATACATGACATAACAATCAGGGAACATCACAGGCAGGGATTTTTGTGGGTAACTACCATAAATGGACTCTTAAGGAACTTAACCGATGAAGGATTTGAACCAGTATGTTATGCAGATGAGGTTATAATACTTCTTAGGGGAAGGAATCCTAATTTACTATGCAGGAAAGCCGAAACGGTGCTAAAAATCGCCTACGATTGAGCAAAACTGAGGGGCTTAAGCGTAAATGCTGACAAAACTGAGATAAAAATAGGTCAGTATGAAGAGCTCATCTTCCAAAACAAAGCGATAGTCATATCAAGAAAGGTAAGTATCTGGGAGTAATTCTAGACAAGAAACTTAAATGGAAAGACCACATATAGCAAAGGGCTGACGAGGCCCATAGATGCTGGTCTTTCTGCAGAAGAGCCGTAGTTTCTAAATGGAGTTTCAATCCAAAGATGATACACTGGATTTACAAGAGCGTTATTTGATCAATTCTAACATACGCGTCTGTTGTCTGGTGGACAGCAATGGATAAAAAATGTAACGTAAAAGCCTTGCAGAAAGTTCAAAGAACGTGTTGCCTAGGAATATGTGGAGCAATGCGTACAACACCAACTAGGGTCTTGGAGACAATATTATATATACATGCAATAGACATCGAAATAAAATATGAAGCGGCTGTTGTAGACTTAAGGCAATGGACGAGTGGATAGACACCGGACACAACATACCGCACAAAAACATTTTACAGGCAACTACTGAGTCAACAATCAATACCCTTGATTCAGGCCGCATACCTGAAACGAGAGTAGTAACACCGTGCGAAACTATAATACTAGATAGAGAACAATGTTACTGGTAAATGTTGCTACACAGATAGCTCTCGACCAGGAAGAAAAACTGGCCTGGGACTTTTTTACAGAAGAACCGGGTACCGAAATTTCTCTTCGTCTTACAGATCACAGCACGATCTTACAGGCGGAGGTTCAAGCTATAACAGAGTGTCTTAACTGATTATGTTCAAACCAAGGACAAAATACAATAAATATAATTACGGATAGCAAACAAGCTATAAATGCAATATCTTCCAAAACAATTAAATCCAAAACTGTACTGGAATATTTAAATAACATTAATGATTTCTCACAACAAGGACCTGTACGAATTATATGGGTACGGGGTCACAAAGGAATCATAGGCAACGAGATAACGAATCAACTAGCCAGGAGTGCTACTGTACTACCCACAATAGATGTGAATACCGCCAAACCCTTTAGCGAAACACGCCAAGAAATGAGGAAATGGGCGAATGAAACCCACAAAACCCTTTGGGAAAATGGTCAGGAAAAATCACCAAAATCTTATGGGGTGACACAAGTGAAGACAAAACTAAGCAAATCCTAATGCTAAAATGCTGTGCAGAGCGTGTGGGGAAGACAGAGAAACGCTGGAACATTTTCTGTGACATTGCCTAGCATTTGCAAGCTTTCGGAAACAATTCTTGGAATAACCGATTCACGGAATAACCGATCTGAGGGGGGTGTGAATGGAGAAGACTGAAAGAGTTCACAAAAAATACTGAACTCCTAGATTCATAGGGGAATCAAACCCAAATGCTTTTTAATCTAAACATTCATTAATTCCAACCTTCTCCGCATTTCTAGAACGCACAACATTTGGCTTATGTGTATGTCCATCTCAAGTTGGACATGTGGTGGTATCATCCACCCCTCTTTTCAACCTAACCTAAGCAATGATAAATTCGTGTGAACGGTTTGTTAGAACAATATTTAAATTTCTTTTCTAATTCAATACTTTTCTAAACAATTACCCCATACACAACAAAGTACAACTTACATATATGTACAACTCTTTAAATGAATTTTAGACAAAAAACATCAACACGAAATACAGAATCATGTTTATCCATTTTCTATCTCTCTTCCAAATTATACCTTTGAGAATAATTAAAGAATTTTTTTATATGTGATAGAAAAATCTCAAACTTTTTGGGCTCAACAAAAAGAATAAGAAGAAAAAAATGTGGCAAACATTTTATACTATGTCTCATTCCATGGTCAATTACGCCCAGACGAAATGATATTGGTTTAGCAAAAAATAACCAACCCTTTTTTATACATCTTATATTCTGATATTTTATATGGATTTACTTTGATATGTTCCATAGAAAATGTTTATTTTCATCAACAAAAAACAAGAGAAACAATGTGTATTTGTGTTTTTGTGAAAGTGACCCATTCATTAGACATACACCTTACTTTTATTACTCTTTCCATTTATATGGTTTGTTTTTGGGTAGGTATATGTGTGAGATTTGACTTTGCCTTTTGTGTCTCTTGTTTGGTGATTGCACAGCTTCAATCATAGTTATGTACTGACACTTTGTAATTCTTCAACATATTTTATTTGAATCCCTTTTCTGGTGTTTATTCCCCTATGGGACATTAGATCCATCAATGATTTGTGTTCACGTCCAGACTCTGGCCAAATTAACCAAATAGAAGGAATTTTATTATAATGACGTGAAAAAAACATATGACGAATTCTCTGTAGTAAACTGTACATTTTCATTTCACAAATACTAGTCGCTGATAATTTAACAGCCTAAAGTGAGAACTTGTATATTTTTAAGCTGTGAAATGCATGCAACTAATTAACTTTTAATAATCGTTAAATTATAACTGCACGAATACATAGTGCAGGTATGTAATCGTGTATAGTTCTGGTTGCGGCCTTTGGTTGTTCGTTCCCAGGTAAAACTAAAACAAAGTATATGCATTTTGTCATTCCGTTTGCAACTCATCGAAATATTCATTTCCAACCCTATAAAGTATGTATATATATATATATATTCTGGATCAGGATAAAACTCTATGACGATCTAGGCATGTCCGTCCGTCTCTTGTAATCACGCTATCTTCTGAAGGAATTGAGATAGGGTGCTGAAATTTTGTATAGGTTTGTCTTTTGTCAAAGTTGGGATATCGTCAGCTAAAATGCAAAAAGGCGTAACTAACAAAAGCATAATTGTGAAGGAGAAGCAAAAAAAAAAAACTGTTTTGAATGAAAACTATAAACATGTCATGTGAAATGAAAAAGTATGCCCGGCAGGGCGATATTGTATATGACGAATAATAGACCATAATTTTTTTTTTAACAAATTTAGTTATTTAGTTTAATGGCAGTCATAATAATTAAGTAAAAATTTAAATTTTTTGTTAGTTACGCCTTTTTGCATTCATTTGCCACTTGTAGTTAGGTCTTTTTGTTTTTTGTTAATATAAGCTCCTTTTTTGACCGCAGTCGTGTAAAACTTTGTCAACACATGTAGTTTATTGACATTCACAATATTCATTCAAAAAGTCAATTTTCAATTTTTTGTTAGTTACGCCTTTTTGCATTTTAGCTAACGATATATCGGTCCACGTTTAAGCATAGCTCCCATATAAGGGTACCCCAATTGTCGGTATTTTCGGGCGTCTTCTTCAAGGAACTCGCTGAATTTTAATACATTAGGTGCTTAATGGCTCCACTAAAAATTATACATATAGGTCCAATTTTTCTGGTAGCCCCCCCCCCAACGGTACCTCCTAATTTTCAGTATTTTGGGGGTTTTTTATCGTATTTTTCAACCGAATTGACTGTAATTTGGTATTTTGAGTTTTTAATAGGTTCCAAATCTCTCCACAAAAAATTATGAATAAGGTTCATTTTTTCGGGTAGCCTCCATGTAAGAGTACCCCCAATTTTCGGTATTATTAATATTCGCCCCCCATTTTAGAGTAGTACCCATATACCCCCCTTTTTATACCCATCACAACACTGTGGTACTGGATATTATGTCTTTGGAAACGAGATAGACACATGGTTCCTTTTGAGAATATGCATAGAACCACTTTCTGAGTCGATTGTCGATGCATGTCCGTCCGAATGTTCTTGTTAAATTGTAAGCAAAGTACAGGTCGCATTTATGATCCGAAGTGGATGAAATTTGGCACAGGCCACTTATTCGGCCTATGGACGAACCCTATTAAAATTGGGAAAAATCGGTTCAGATTTAGATATAGCTCCCATATATATATATATATATATATATATAATTTGGCCGATAATGTAAATGGTGGCCAAAAGTCCCTATATATCTTTCGATTTGCACGAAATGTGGCACAGCGTACTGAATCAGGTCTAAAATGATGTGTGTTAAGTTTCCTGAAAATCGGTCCAGATTTAGATATAGCTCCTATATACAGTTTCGTCCCATTTAATGTAAAAGGTGTACCAAAGTAAATATATATCTTTCGATTTGCACGGCATAGCGTAATGAATTAGGTATAGAATGATGTGTGTTAAGTTTCCTGAAAATCGGTTCAGATTTAGATATAGTTCCTATATATCATTTCTTCCGATTTGATGTAAATTGTGCACTAAAGACCAAAATGTTGTCCGATTGTCACTCAATTTTGTATATATATATATATATATATATACTATATCTATAGCAACTCTATATCTGATCAAATGAAATATTTAGTATAGGTTGCAGAATGACATGTTTATGGATCCATTATATATCTTTCGATTTGCACGAAATGTGGCACAGCGTACTGAATCAGGTCTAAAATGATGTGTGTTAAGTTTCCTGAAAATCGGTCCAGATTTAGATATAGCTCCTATATATATTTTCGTCCGATTTAATGTAAAAGGTGTACCAAAGTAAATATATATCTTTCGATTTGCACGGCATAGCGTAATGAATTAGGTATAGAATGATGTGTGTTAAGTTTCCTGAAAATCGGTTCAGATTTAGATATAGTTCCTATATATCATTTCTTCCGATTTGATGTAAATTGTGCACTAAAGACCAAAATGTTGTCCGATTGTCACTCAATTTTGTATATATATATATATATATATACTATATCTATAGCAACTCTATATCTGATCAAATGAAATATTTAGTATAGGTTGCAGAATGACATGTTTATGGATCCATTTTTCTGGTTATGGATCTATTTTCGTGTTTATGGCCTTTCAACGTCTGTTAGGATTCATCTGTTGAATATACCCAAAGTGGTGAAGGGTATCATATAGTCGGCCCCGTCCGACTTTACTGTTTTCCTTAATGGTTTTTTCTTATGTTTGTTCCGCCATTTTACATTCATCTTATATGATTTGCAAAATCTCATTTGACACTTATTATTATTGACCCTATCTCTACAACGTGTTCAAAAGTAAATAGATTTATTCAACTTAAAAAAATTATCGCCGTTTTCGATCCACCGTAATTGTAATCAGAGTTTTAGTCCTGAAATCCTTATATGTGATGTTTATTTATTTCATAAACCCATTGCTCTAATTATGATCAACAAATGGAATCTCTGGTCCATAGTGGATCCGATTGAAATAACATTTTGCATAGATTGCAGAATCTAAATCGCATCTCAGTCCCGTTTGACTTTTCTTCTTTCCTTACAGGTTGTTTACTAATTCCGTTTAATTTAATCCTTAATTATTCAAAAAATTTCGGAACGTCGGATTGAATGTAATTAACCGATTTTAATATAGTTTTACTTCCATTTTTAACGAGGTTCAAGCACAAATGGGAATACACAAACTTAAAGAGGCGTACACTTAACTTTGTGACAAAGTGTGCATTTCGATTACTCTTTATATTTATAAAACAAAACACAATTTTCAGTGAGTTATAGTTTTTAGGCTTTGCCTTTTTCTTTTGCAAAATCCTCAATATGGCTGCTGTGCATTTTGTTGACTGTAGTTGAACTTATTGTTGTGTCCATCAATTATTCGTTAGTATTCCTTATAAGTCTTGATTTTTTGCATTCAGCTGTCAATCTTTTTGGAAGTCTGTTTAGCGATTCTTGTTGCAAACAGCCAATTGTATTTGCGTTTATGTTGCAAGAAGGTTGGTCTTTCCTTTTGGGTACGGCATTGATACATGATTGCTTTGCAGCAATATAGGAAAAGGAGAACGTAAGGTACGTCCCCTTGGTATAAATAACCAATAGGAAGTAATTGGGATTCATGTTGAACTACATTAATAAAATGATATTTTCAAATTTTGTGATTTTGACCATTTAATTGTGATCATTTCGAATAATGATCATTACATTACTCTATAATTTCATTCATTGTCATTTCGATTGATTACACGTAGAAACTAGACATGTTGTCTGCTCCGTTACGAAGCAATTCATAATGAGGAACATGTTCGTATCAGACATGCTCATAAATTCTTCAATATCAATCAGCTTTGTTTATTTAGAATAAAATCGAATGAAATGTTTATGTTACACTCACCCCACTTGCCCGTTCACAAACATAGCCCACTGGGAATGACAACACATTTATGACTCTCCGTTACCATACATGCTCGATTGATACATGCAACAACTGATCCAAATACTCGTTCACAAAAAAAGTATCTGCCTATCGTGCCAGCCAGCGGTCTATCTGTCTTCAGATTCCCAATAACAATCATCTATGAAAACATACTTCATCAAGAAAAATAAACAGATCTGGCTGGTGGATGTGCAATGAAACAAGATACTGAACGATTGATCACACTCGTTTTGATCGGTATGTGGGATGATGATTTCGAATTTCGCTTTATTAGGGTATTGGTCCCTTAATTTGTTTTGTGCTTAAAATTCGAAACACGTCTGCCAAGATTCTGAACGTGAAACAAATCATCGGCATGATTTGTCTGTTTGTGAAAAGAAAAGTCATATTTTTATAAACCTCGAAATCTGTCATAACATTTCAAACAAATCATTTACATTTTCTTTCGTTTTCAACGCCATGATGCTGTTTATTTGTCTGTTTGACATGCTATTCGTTCAGAATGTGGTCATATGAAAATTATGGTTAATTTGAACATAAAACAGGTTTCAGGCGATGAAATGTTTATTTGCAAATACACATTATGTATTAATTGATATTTTTTATTACGTTAAATTAAATTTATTTATCATTATTATATGTTCAAGGAATTTGTCATAATGTGAGATTTTCAAACGAAGTTCCGTTTCCGGAACAATAATATTTTTTTTCTCTAACTTACACAAAATGATACATTAAAGGTTCAACTAGATCCAAACAACATTTATTTATTTGAAAGATTTTTTTATTGCGTTTAAAAATGTGTAAAATCGATTTGGTTTTGAGAAAACATATTCGTGTGCGGGAAGATCGAACCACAAATGAGCAACTGGACTGTTTGACATGTTTTATGAGGTTCTTACCGTTATTGTGTTAAACTCCACACACCTGCTTTCTAATTGCTGAATGGCCGTTGGAGTTGTCGCTCCCTATTTTAGGGTTAAAGTCCCCCATGAGATTTATGATATCTCATCTCCGAATTTTATTAAATGTGGATGTTACTTGTGCCTACAATTCATATTTCACAGTGTGTTCAGCATCATCCGTGGACGCATATCATTATACTATGATATTGCTCTTGAATCGAACCATTATTACACTGACAGATATTGGTTTCCATGTCTCCAACAACTTTTTAGCGTTCGATATTATGATCCCAGCTCTGCTATCATCGTCATTTTTTTCACTGTATAGTTGCCGTTTCGAATATCATATGCTCTTATAGCTGTCCAAACCTCGATGCTTCACGAAGAGTTCGTACATTCCATGGCGCAAAGTGCGATATAGTCTTCAGGTACCTCCCCCACAAAATGCTCAACATTTTGCTGAAAATTTATTCTACAATATCACATGAACGGCCTATACGATATGAACTAAACTTTGCACAACCTAATATTATAACCCTGACTGTATAATCTGGAAAAATAATGGAACTTATCGGTTCACTCCCTCTAGTACCTTCTCCACAAAGGGTCAACATTTTGAAAACATGTACATCTGATATGAAGCGAACCAAATATGCATTTCCATCGAAACTTGCACCATGTAATATGTTTACCTTACGTAGATTGTGATCGATGATGTGAACCGTCTGTCTACTTCTTCGGGTACCTCCCCCAATGGTGTGTCAAATTTTTTTCACTAAAAAATATGAATACCCATAGACGTTTTTGCATGGGTATTCTTCTTTATTTTGGAAATTTTAGATACATTGTATGGGTTCTTGTAGGGTAGGAATTTATTTATGAGAAAAATTTCCCATGTAGGTTCAAGTTGGGACATATCTCCCGTATCAAAGTTCCATCCTATTTGCGTACATTTAAGGTTTACAACCTTTCCTCACTGAAGTGGATGTAATTTAAAAATATGTTTGCCAAAAAATTTCGAATAAAGCACATATACTAACATAACTCCATTACTAAGTGGGACGCGACCCATTGTGCCGGTCGGCCAAACGTTGTTCATTAGTGTACAATTTATATGGGTGCAATATCTAAATCTGAACTGATTTTCGCCAAACTTAGCACATGCCAAATTTCGTGCGAATCGAAAGATATATAGGGACTTTAAGCTCCATTTACCTTAAATGGGAGCTATATCTAAATCTAAATCAATTTACATAAAATTGGACGAAACTATATATGGGAGCCATATCTAAATCTGGACCGATTTCCACGAAATTTGGCAGACATCATTTCAATTTAGTACGTTATGCCAAATTTCGTGCAAATCCAAAGATCTTTAGGGACCTTGGTGCCCCATTTACCTTAAATCGGACGAAAATATCTATGGGAGCTATATCTATATCTGAACCGATTTTCGTCCAAGGTTCGTCCTTGGGCCAAATAGACATGTTGTCGGTCTAGACATGTGTAGGCTGAGTCAGTCTAGACATGTGTGTCCGTCCGTCTATTATAATTTGTAAACACGATACAGGCCACAGTTATGGACCAATCTTCACGAAATTTCGCATGTAGGATGGGTTCTGGCCAATAAAGACCCCTATAGTTTTTGGTAAAGATCGGTTAATATTTAGGGGATGAAATGGACCAAATACTTAATTTTTGTCGGTTTTTCTGGTTGCTCCAGAGGCCGCAATTATGGTCCGAACATCGCGAAATTTTACATGGAGAAGGGGATCAGGCCAAAGAATAAGCATGTCTGCTTTGATAAAGATCGGTCAATATTTAGCGGTTCAAATGGACTCTGACTTTTGTGTGAAAAATTACAAAATTTGAATTATATGGGTTATATATTTACTCCTGTTTAGTAACCCATTACCAAATTAGATTTTATCCTCATTTGGGTCTCACCATAAATGTTTGTGTGTTCCCAGACCCTCGATATTCCAAAGAATTTTGTGAGTTTCCATTGCCAAAATGACCTTAGTTCTTGACGTGTTAAAGGTTTGGCATTATTTACGTCTATTGCAGTAGAATCCTATTTAAAGAATCAATATGAATATGACGGTTTTATTAAAATTAATCTTTCTGTAGCGGCAATAGAATTGAAAGCGATCAATATACTAAATATTTGATGTATTTGATCAATATACCAAATATTTGTTTTTATTTTTTGTATAGAACGATATTTTATAAAACCGATAATTTTAGAAACATTTCTTTTTTCAAATTGTCGGGTTTAAACATCTGAATATCTGTTGGTCCTTTTTTGTACTGTTTTGTACATGTGTTGGAAGTCAAATTGTGAGAATACAGTTTGTACCCATTTACTACTAGTATTTGCCAACATTTACCCATCATTTGCACACTGCACCATTTGTCTGACAATCGACTTGCACTTCTATTTACTTCTTAGCACATGTTCATATGTCAGTTATTCCTTGCGTCAATCACATGTGATTATTGCATTGCAATTGAGATCGCTGGTATTCGCACACAAATATGGAAGCATTGTTGGTAAGATTTATTGTCGATCTCTTAAGTGCTGCGTGATTTTCTATATATGTATATTCTTTTTTTTTTGCTCTCGCATTTTTGTTGATCTGCTCAATTGGCAAACTTACATATCCGTTATGAAAATACCAGTTCTGTATGGATCATTTATATTTCAGATCATATCGGCATTATGAGGCATGATGTTATTGCTGCTGCCTTCATGAATCGAACGAATGTTTTTTTTTTCGAACGGATATGCTTTTGATTTATTGAAAATTATTTCATAAATTCTATGATTGATTGTTTGTTTATTTATACATTCTGAAGATTGTTTGTTTTCGATTGCAATTAAATGCAAGCAGTGGATGAATGATGATGCAATGAGTGATGATTTCAAATGTAAATTTTGAAAATAGGCAAATTACGATGCTTAGTTGTAGCCACCGTATGACGTTTTATATTTAGAATGTTGAAGTTGTATGGAAAACATGTGTATTCCATTTATAAAAGGTAAATATTATATATTTAATATTTTTCTTTACAAAATTATGACTATTTTCATATACGACATACGAAGTAATTTTCATACCTTACACAACTATAATGTCAGGTTATTATAGTTTGTAACGCTGCGAAATATTGGTCCTAGACCCACCTTTAAGTATGCCGATCGTCATATCTCGACTAGCTGAGTCGATCTAGACATGTGTGTCCGCCCGTCTGTCCATTATAATTTGTAATAATGAACTCCCGATAAGTTGATAGTATATCCAAGAGGAGTGGTTGACCTTTAAATTGATACCAAATATATTGATGTATCTATTCGGAAGTGGGAGTTGCACTTAAATATTTACAGGTGCTTACGTATTCAGATATTATTTAGTAACCCATTACCACATTAGTGAGCGGAAATATAGCGTTGATCGCTTTGAAATTTTCTATGAAGTTCCAATTATGGTCAAGGACAACGCCTATAATTTTCGGTGATGATCACAATAAAATTTTTTGATGAAGTCGACTGAAAACTTAATTTTTTGTGTGTTTTCTAGTCGAATATGAGCCTAACATCACAACTGAATCCACCGTGAAGGGAATCTGGACAAGTAATTAGAAGGGCTGTACTGAATATTATTAATATTTGGAAAAATTACAGTGTAAGGTAGAGGAGGTGATGCAAATGTGGTATAGGTTGGTAATGTGGTATAGTCATTTTTTTTGTAAACTGAAAATTTTAGAACAACTGGAACATGTTCTATAGTTTGCTGTTCTCAAAAAAATAAGATAGCAATGATCTGTTTAATTTATTTAAATCACGTTGAGAATCAGTACAAAAATTAAATTTTTCATGAAAATGACTTTTTTTCGGTTCAAGTTTAAAAATAATTTTTTGTTTACGGATGTAATTTAATCGTTATTACTAAAGCATTAAAATAATTAGTATGAACTAAAAATCAAATAATATGCGCGATTGCACCACATAATCACCAATTTAGGAAAAAACTTAATGTGGTATACCTTGATTCTGCATGAAAAAAGGCCAGCACTAGACAAAATCTCATTACAATTTGAAACATTTGTACTCTACGAGAGTCTACCACGAACCACAAGGCTGAAAAACAAAGGCTATAAGTTTTAACGACTTCTCCATAAAAAAATTAAATATTGCCATGTGTAGACATTATTACATATTAAAAATTAAAGTTCCACTCAACCTATCCATTCAAAATCTTAACAGACATAAATCTCGAGCTAATTCGCGTTCACTAAAAACAATAAACTATATAAGATATCAATTGGAAGTGAAAATTATACTATACCACATTAACATCATGTGGTATACACATTACCTTCACTTTTTTTAAAATCACTTTTAATGGAATTTCAAATATTTTCTCAAATATCTCTTAAATTGTTAGAATAATTTTATTTTCAAATTGATACATGGAAAGACAACATATGTAGCATGTTATGTGCAAAATTTCAATTTAATCGGATAAAAAATAAAAATTTGGCAATCTAAAGACAAATGGGTATACCACATTTGCATCACTTCCTATAGAGGTGCTGTTGACCTCTAATCGGCCAAGTCGCGGAAATATTGCGGAATAAACATCTACATAAAGTTAGAGTTCCGTGGTAGTTGTGTAGGGTATAGTATGGTCGGCCCCGTCCGACTATACTGCTCCGCTCACTGGTTTCTAATTGCACTTGTATGCACTTTTGAGTCGATTTACGAATGTCCTTCGGACTATAAAGTATTTGATTAATTTGCGATAAAACTAGGTAGGACTCATTCTAATAGTCTATGTACGAACCCTATTCAAGTCGATAATCGGTGACTGCAATATATGTTTTTATTCGATTTTATGTTAAAGGTGCAAGAAAGGCCTTACGTTGGTTAGTTCAAAACGAAATCAATTTAAATCTGACTTAATCTTGCCTTAAATGGGTTCATTAAAGCCAATGCTGCCCAATTGACAAGTGAACTGCCTAACATGCCTTTCTGCAACCTATGCTAAATTACATTTCATTCGGGCAGATATAAAGTCGTTTGCGTACAATTGAAAAAAATTGTGTAAATCGATATAAATCAAACTCGATATACGCTATTCGGTATGCCGCACTGTCCAAAATTTAATCTGAATCAGATACCTGTTCGAAATATATGGAAGGTATGTCTGCATCTGCACCCACGTGAAAAAAAATCGGACAAACAGTAAATGGTGCAGCATTTGCCTAAAATCTGAACCGATTTAAAATTCCCAGGGATTAATTTATATTTAATTCAGTACATTGTATAAAATTGTGTACCAATCGGATAAACTGTGGGTCTTTTTTGCACAATTTACCTAAAATTGGAAGAAAATACGTATGTGAGCTATATCTGAATCTGAACCGATTTTCACGAAACTTTGCACACGTCATTCTAGACTTAATTTAGTATGATATGCCAAATTTCTTGCAAATCGAATGAAATATAGGGATTGTGGTGCATAATTTTCATAAAATCTGACGAAAATATATATATGGGAGCTTCTAAATCAGAACCGATTTTTCCCAATTTCAATAGGGTTCGTCCTTGGCCAAATAAATGATTCTGCGATTTGTACATTGTTTACAATTTAACATGGACAGACGTACGACTCAAAAGGACCCATGTGTCTATCTGTTGCCTTTTACAAACATATGCACAGCTACATAATACCCTGTACCACAGTGTAGTGAAGGGTATTCATATGGATCATATATTTAGTTTCTTCTGCTGCTAAGGCAACACCCGACTTCTCTTTGTGGTTAATATAATAATTGATAAATTTAAAAATTTTTATATATCTATAAATATTGTATAGTTTTAACAAAAACTATAAACGTAGTATTTTTTAAATATTGCTGCTACATTGTTTTTATAATATACCATCCCATTGTGAAATTTATTTTAAAAAAATCACACAGTGTGGACTATCGTATATTCTACTTCACGCATTGCCCTCGCTGAACAAGTATCTGTTGAATAAACATCAATCCGTCACAATAGGTCGTCACACTTGCCAAGGAACTGTACTCAAAGTTTCATCTTATCCAAAAGTGAGCGTTGGCAAGCGAACGAATGTCGAATCAATGTCTGTCTAGCTGTCAGTCAATCTGGCACAATCGCTGTACTGTGGCTGTGCTCACCTCACTGATGTTGAACGGGTATCAGAATATCTGCAGGATACAATTTGTAATCATTAGATACCAGTGAAAGAAGACGCTATGCTTATAAGATGACTTGCTGGATATCGAGCACTCAGGCACAGTGACTGGATGATGCGTGGGATCTCTGAATGCTTGCGTGTGTGTGGTCGCCAATGTGAATGAAGGTGTGGTGGCATCCGTCAACACCTAACGCTTGTGATTGAATGAATTTGGAAGGTCTTGAATTATGTATATTCGAATACAAAATTGACACTCGCAGGAACAACAACAAAAACAACAGGTGTTTTTGGCTTCGTTAGAATATTGGAGATTAACTGTATTTTAGGCTGCTCAATGCTGTGGTGTGCCTATAGGACTGGGTGTGTGTGTTGAAGTTCTATATGTTTTCATCATTTTAAATAATGCTGAGGCACATCAATTCACACTTAACCCTGTGTGTGACCTCTTCATTGATTGTTTACTTTATGGATAGATCGTTATTTGTTTACATTCTTATGATCTTAATTATGTGTGCATATTTTTGAAGTCATCATGAGACTAATGTGGTGATGATAGATTGTTTCAATTTTTTTTTTGTGAAGGGAAATTGGTTTGTTGACATAACACAACATGAGTTGTTTAAATATTTCATGTATGTGGAAGTACTGGATTATATATTCATTTTTATTTTTTTGTAATGAATTTTAAATAATTCATTGTTTAGAATTTTAGAAAACACGAATCAGTTTTTGACACCTTACCCTACAGTATGTATGTATAGTAATACACATTTATTTACTTACAAAAAGGCAAATATATGTATTTCAATAATTACACTATGCGACAAAATACAGCTCATGTTATGGGTGGTGGAAAATTGCTTATGGGGTGAAAGACCACGACCAGTATATAAAAAATAAATTAATAAATTTGTATCCTTTTTTTGCAGTTGTTGCAAATTTTTTTAAAGATGGCATTTCTCAGTCAAATCGAATGTTATACTCTCCACCAGCGTGTCAAAAATTCTCAAAATACCTACTTGTGTCAGTATTAATAATTTTTAGTGCGAAGATGTAGTGATATGGTTATGAGGACCCAAAAAACCAATATTAACAATTGCTAGAACGGAAATATGCCGAGAACCCCAAATACGAAATTGTAGCCAAGTTAGTTGGAAAACTTGGCCAAAATTCCCAAACCGTTATATAGGTGCTCCCATGACACTTGGTTCAATACCAAATTACATCCAATTTGGTTTGAAAACCTGTTCATAATCCTCAAAATACCGGGAAGTTTGGAGTACCGGACATGTGGTATACAATAAGAATACAAAATATCGACTTACAGACAATTCAGTTAGAAAACATGTCTAAAATACCGAATATTGGGGGTACCGTTTTATAAAGGTTACACCAAAACGTGCATAGATATCAATTTCAGAGCTCTATCTTAACTTCTATCGTAATTTTTCTTTTTATACCCTCCACCATAGTATGGAGGGTATATTAATATTGTTTTTCCGTTTGTAACTCATCAGAATATTCATTTCGGACCCTATAAAGTATATATATTCTTGATCAGTGTAAAATTCTATGACGATATAGCCATGTCCGTCTGTCCGTCTTTTCTGTCTGTCCATCTGTCTGTTGTAATCAGTCTAGCGTCTAAACGAATTGAGATAGATCACCAAAATTTTGCATAGAGTCGCCTTTGGCTGCAGGCATGTCAAGTTCGAAGACGGGCTTCATCGGTCCACGATTGGGCATAGCTCCCATATAAGGGTACCACCAAAATGTTCGGTATTTTGTGGTTCTTGAGCGGGGTTTTCAACCGAATTCGCTGAAATTTGCTACATTGTGTTCGTATGGGGTACTTAATGTCTCCACAAAAAATTATAAATATAGGTCCATATTTTGGGATACCCCCAATATAAGGGTACACCCAATTTTGCGGTATTTTAGTACTTTGAGTTCTTATTGGGTAGCAAATCTCTATTCTAAAAATTATAAATATAAGTCAATTTTTTCGGGTAGCCCCCATATAAGGGTACCCCCAATTTTCTGTATTTTGGGGTTCTTGAGCGTTTCATAAGAGAATTTGCTGAAAGTTGGTACAGTGGTTTCTTATTGGGAACTAAATGTTCCCACTAAAAATTATAAATTTTGGTCCACTTTTTCTGGTAGCCCCATATAAGTGTACCTCCCAATTTCCAGTTTTTGGGGTGTTTTGGCCGGATTTTTTTTACCGAATTGGCTGTAATTTAGTAATTTGAGTTCTTATTGGTTAGCAAATCTTTCCACAAAAAATTATAGATATAGGTCAATTTTTTCGGGTAGCCCCATATAAGGGTGCCATCAATTTTCGATATTTTGAGGTTCTTGAGTGCGTTTTTCAACCGATTTCGCTGAAATTTGGTATTTTGTAGTCGTATATGGTAACAAATGTTCACCACTTTTTAGGGGTAGTCCCCATATAACCCCCTTTTTATATTAAAATAGTTATCTGATTTGTTCCGTGTGTTGCGGTTGGGTAGTCGTTAGGGGGAATAGTCAATTTTTACCTTACCAAGACTATTTAGCCATCTGTTGTAAGCATTCCGCCTTCGAAAGATATTGTCATAAAAAAACTCGAATATGATGATAATGAAATATATCGGTAGACATTTAGGCATCTCCTCAACATAGTGATACCTCCTGAAGGAAAGAATTGAGATAAACAATTAAAATATTGGATTCAAAATTGGTATATACCGTTCATTAATTAGGCATAGTCCTCATATAATGATATCCCCAAATATTCACTATTTCCTACACTATGTAATCAATATTGGTCTCCCTTTAGGTATACCCTTTGTTATCTAAATTACAGTAAATTTCATTGCATGTATCTGTCAGTATATCTATGGTGGAGGGTATCCAAAGTCCGGCTCGGCCGAACTTAACGCTTTTTCACTTGTTTATATTAAAATAGTTATCTGGTTTGTTACGCCTTTTGAGTTTGGTTCGAAGACTCTGTTGTAATCATTTCGCCTGCGGAGGATAGCAAAATAAAAAAATTAGAACGTAAGGTTCGATAATGAACTATAGCCGAATTTAGACCTAGCCCCTGTGTGGAGGTTCCAGAAGTAGTGGACCGATATTCCCCATCTTCTAATTTGAACTAAGTTTGGAAGAAATAATAAGATGGGCAAAGTTTGGATGAAAACTAAATTTTCTAAAAAATAAAAACAAATTGTTTTCACAACATAGTAGATGTGGTGACTAAATATATTCCAAGTCAAAAATTATATATATATATTAAAAAAACTCAAATCTGCGAATAAAAATAATTTGGTGGGTACTGTGGACCATTATGTGTTGTTAAGATAAGTAAGATAAAGGTAGGTTGTGGATTGGTTGTGATAAATTTCAATTTATTGCACAATGAATAACAATGAATGCAAAAATATATGGGTTCATGTTTTGGAAAAGTCCCCATTTAACGGTACCGCCCCATTTGCGGAATTTTTAAGGTCCTTGCTTCATTATCCAACCGAAGCAGCTGTAATTTTGCATTTCGATTTTTCAGGGGATAGAATACCTTCTCACATATTAAATGCGCCCATGTTTCGAACTCGTCCTCATGAAAAGGTCCCACTTTTTTTGCGGTCCACATTACCCGACATTGAATATTTTTATATCAAAATAATTATCGGCTGCAAAATTATTTTGATATAAAAATAAATAAAAATTAACCAGTAAGGAAAGTAGTAAAGTCGGACGGGGCCGACTATATGATACCCTTCACCACTATGGGTATATTAAAAAGGACTATTAACATGAAATTGGATGAAATAAAACATAAAACATTTATCTAAATGTAAATCTGCCTAGATCTATCTATAAAGTATGTAAATTGACTTCAAACAAATATAAATAGGTCATCCGTTGATCTATGTCTGTACATCCAGAAAACGCAACTACGTAATTCTATGCTCAATTTTTTACGCTGTGCAAAATTTGATGTCAATCTGACTAACATGAGGAATTTGATGCCCAATTTACTTGAAATCGGGCGAAAATATATATGGAAGCTCTATCCAAATATTAAGCGATTTCAAACAAACTTGTCACAGGTTAGGTTATACTAATTTCAGAACGTTTTGTTCCATTGGTTCCTTGGTGCGTCAATTACTTAAAATCAATCTATAATAAAAGGGAGCTATATCTAAATCTTTACCGATTTTCACGAAACAATTCAGATATCACTATAGGCTCAATTCAGTACGTTATGCCAAATCTCGTGCAAAACGAAAGATATATAGCGACTTTGGTGCACCATTTACATGAAATCGGACGAAACTATATGTGGAAGCTATATAGAAATCTGGACCGATTTTCACGAAACAAGGCAGACATCACTCTAGGCACAGTTCAGTACGTTATGCCAAATTTCGTACAAACCGAAGGATATATAGGGACTTTGGGGCACCATTAACATGAAATCGGACGAAACTATATATGGGAGCTATATCTAAATCAGGACCGATTTTCATGAAACTTGGCAGACATCATTCTAGACGTAAATGATTAGGCTGTACCAAATTTCGTGCAAATCGAAAGATATATAGGGACTTTGGGGCACCATGTACATGAAATCGGACGAAACTATATATGGGAGCTATATCTAAATCAGGACCGATTTTCATGAAACTTGGCAGACATCATTCTAGCCTCAATTAAGTACGTTATGCCAAATTTCGTGAAATTCGAAGGATATATAGGGACTTTGGGGCACCATTTGCATGAAATCGGACGAAACTATATATGGGAGCTATATCTAAATCTGGACCGATTTTCTCGAAATTGGCGGACATCACTCTAGGCTGAATTCAGTACGTTATGCCAAATTTCGTGCAAATCAAAAGATATATAGGGACTTTGGGGCACCATTTACATGAAATCGGACGAAACTATATATGGGAGCTATATTTAAATCTGGACCGATTTTTACGAAACTTGGCAGACATCGTAATTACAGCGACTTTGGTGCACCATTTACATGAAATCGGACGAAACTATATGTGGAAGCTATATAGAAATCTGGACCGATTTTCACGAAACAAGGCAGACATCACTCTAGGCACAGTTCAGTACGTTATGCCAAATTTCGTACAAACCGAAGGATATATAGGGACTTTGGGGCACCATTAACATGAAATCGGACGAAACTATATATGGGAGCTGTATCTAAATCTGAACCGATTTTCACGAAACTTGGCAGACATCATTCTAGACGTAAATGATTAAGCTGTACCAAATTTCGTGCAAATCAAAAGATATATAGGGACTTTGGGGCACCATGTACATGAAATCGGACGAAACTATATATGGGAGCTATATCTAAATCAGGACCGATTTTCATGAAACTTGGCAGACATCATTCTAGCCTCAATTAAGTACGTTATGCCAAATTTCGTGAAATTCGAAGGATATATAGGGACTTTGGGGCACCATTTGCATGAAATCGGACGAAACTATATATGGGAGCTATATCTAAATCTGGACCGATTTTCTCGAAATTGGCGGACATCACTCTAGGCTGAATTCAGTACGTTATGCCAAATTTCGTGCAAATCAAAAGATATATAGGGACTTTGGGGCACCATTTACATGAAATCGGACGAAACTATATATGGGAGCTATATTTAAATCTGGACCGATTTTTACGAAACTTGGCAGACATCGTTCTAGACCTAAATGATTAGGCTGTACCAAATTTCGTGCAAATCGAAAGATATATAGGGACCGTTTACATTAAATCAGTTAAATATATATATGGGAGCTATATCTAAATCTGAACCGATTTTTCCCAATTTCAATAGGGTTCGTCCTTGGGCCAAATAAGTGACCTATGCTAAATTTCATCCAATTCGGATTATAAATGCGACCTGTACTTTGTTTACAATTTTACATCGACAGACAGACGGACGGACGGACATGCATAAATCGCCTCAGAAAGTGATTCTATGCATATTCTCAAAAGGAACCATGTGTCTATCTCGTTTCCTTTTGCCTGTTACAAACATATGCACAAAGGCATAATACCCTGTACCACAGTGTGGTGAAGGGTATAAAAATCAGCGATTGTAATTACAGCTAAACGTATCTTTTTGTAATAGAAAACTTGAAAACCACATAACTTCTTTATATTCGAGAAAAAGAAAGTGTTCGACTATATTGCAAAAACGTTAGAATATTGTACTAAAAAATTTTCAAATCACACTTTTACAATCAGAGCTTAAATACATATTCAACATTGCAATTATTTATTCAAAACCAAGTTAGATGTTTGTTCCCACTAATTACGAAAACATTAATCAAGGCGGCATTGACATATTTCAAGATTTGGGGGTGGTCCACATTAGACGCATAGTCGACATTACCCGATGTTACTCTATACAAATATCCATCTTCTATCTCAAGACCCTTTGCGTATTTGTCGTCTTTACTTTCATGAACAACAAGACGTGATTTTTGCTCCTCCATATATTGTACGGTACTACCCCTAGCAGAGATGGCCAATCCAATATATGAACGAGCTGGGAAAATGTTTTCTGGAAATAAACATTTTATAGACAAAGCATTAATTTAACTTTGATATTTCTTTATAAATTGACAACTTAAAGAAGCATGGCTGAAATCATCGTATGTAAGTGTTTCCAATGCAATGCAAACATAAAAACACCAAAAATATACTGACACAATGTTTTAATTTATTTTCACTTTTCGTATTTTAACCATAACATTTAATTCAATTCCATAAAGCCACCACCATTTTCAATCAAATTAATTCCAATTTTGGAAAGTATATATTAATTTCAACATTTCTCATAAAAAATTGTGAAAAACATTCACACGATGCGTATTTATTAGCATGCATACATTCTGTTCAGACTCCTGTTATTGCTGCTGCATTGCCCATATCATGTTGCAGAGTTCCCAGAACATTTACTTAGTATGACATTAACAAAAGTTGCAAATTCTGTCTGGCATATGCATGCGGACATACGTACATATATACTATATTTGTGTGTATACATATTACAATGTAAAATACGTTTGAGAACAATGGTCACATAAATCAATGTAATTAACGTGAATGCAACGTGGAACGGCTAAAATATGTATCAACGTGTCTTGCACTTCGGCAAACGTACGTAAGTAGTTGTTGCATGCTACCTTACTCATTCCTCCAAATAGGGTGTTTAGTGGAAAACCTTTAAGGTAGCTGCTATAGAAGCCATTAAAACGAAACACGTGTTATTATGGACTACTTAAGATTCATATTCGAAACAGTACCACGTTGTCAACAGCAACAACAACAATAACAATACACGAATAACAGAACAACATTTTTGGATGCACCCAGCTAAGAGTACTGACTTGCTGGAGCAATATTATAGTTGCTCGCATCTAATGCATGATATATGGGCTATGATGGTTTTGAATAATACGCTAAGCATTTGGGAGGACCATAAGTCATTTGGACGAAGATTTGTGGGTATAGGTAAGTTCTCCGCCGTTGGATCATATTGTATTTTGGCATATATTATAATCATTGATTTGTATGTATTGTTGTGTGCATTGTAAAACGACGAAAAATGTAAAAAATTAAATAACGGTGTTTGTGACTATTTTGCAACATATCGCTAACTTTTAGTAATGTGATTTCACGTGAAGGATGTGTTATTACTATATTAAATAGGTAATTTCCCAATGAATGTTATTTCTATATTGTTGTTTTAGGTTGATTATCATTTATGCATGAATTTTAATATATATTTCTTTAATGTATACAAACCATTTTGAATTCATATATGTAGCTCAGATCCGTATAAAGTAATTTAAAAAAAAGTGAAAAAGCTTTATGTACGCCCTGATCGTACTTTGGATACCCTCCATTGCAGAAAAAAACATTTCCATGTGTAGTTTTCTGGAGGCTATTACATCGTCTAGGAATTACCGTACAGTTGGAGTTGTATTTATTTGAAGCTCTATGCATAATTGAGGACTGATATAGCCCTATTTCTAACCCAATAGTTTGGTATATTAAAACCAGTGAGCGTAGCAATATAGTCGGACGGGGCCGACCATACGATACCCTACACAACTACCACGGAATTCATATTTTCTGCGGATGTTTATTTCGAGCCTGGACAATATTTCGTGATATTTGCACCCTCTTGCCCGATTAGAGGTAAACAGCACCTCTTCCCCACACTGACATATTTTCCGAATATTACGAGTATTCAGTACAGCTATTGTCCAGATTCCCTTCACCGTGGGTTGTGTTGTGATGTTCGGCTTTCATTTGTGGTCTATAGATCGACTCGAAATTAACACAAAAAATAAGTTTTCGGTCCACTTCATTACAAAATTATTATCTGATCATCACCGAAAATTATAGGCGTTGTCCTTGACCATAACTGGAACCTCATGGAACATTTCAAAGCGATCAGCGCTATAGTTCCACTCTCCAGAGTGATATTGGGTTACTAAGTAATATACGAATACGGAGATACCTGTAAATATTTAGGTGTAACTCCCACATCCGAGCACATACAACAATATAATTTGTCTTAATTTAAAGGTCAACCACTCCTCTTGGATATAATATAAACTTCTCGGGTATATATCCTTCAGGGGTAAATAGATACGCCATAGAATACAATACCCGCTAAATATTGACCGATCTTTATCCAAACAGGCATGCTTATTCTTTGGCCCGATCCGCTTCCCCATGCAAAATTTCACGATGTTCGGGCCATTATTGCGGCCTCTGGAGCGACCAGAAAAACCGACAAAAATTTAGTATTTGGTCCATTTCATCCCCTAAATATTAACCGATCTTTACCAATAGGGGTCTTCATTGGCCAGAATCCATCCTACATGCAAAATTTCGTGAAGATTGGTCCATAACTGTGGCCTGTATCGTGTTTACAAATTATAATGGACAGACTGACGGACGGACACACATGTCTAGATCGACTCAGCTAGTCGAGATATGACGATCGGTATACTTAAAGGTGGGTCTAGGACCAATATTTCGCGGCGTTACAAACTTTTGGGGCTGCACAAAGCTATAATACCCTGACAACATTGTTGTATAGGGTATAAATACCGAAAATGGGTAGGTATCACAAAATGGGTGATAGGCCTAACCTGGCCGTTCTAGTTTTTTACCTCGATATCCCCCGAAGGTAGAATGTTTAAAACAACTCGCCATAGAATTTCATATTTCGAGTATAGAATATATACACTACTGTGGTGGAATCAGATAACTATTATAATATATTATTATATGGGGACTACCCCAAAAAGGGGGCGAATATTAATATTTTTGGTAGGTAGATTTGTTACCATATACGACTACAGAATACCAATTACATCGAATTCGGTTGAAAAACGTGCTCAAGAACCCCAAAGTACCGAAAATTGGGGGTACCCATAATAGGGGGGGCTATCCGAAAAAATTGACCTATATTCATAATTTTTGGTGGAGTGTTTTGGAACCCATTAGAAACTCAAAATACTATATTATAGCCAATTCGGGGGAAAAGTATTATCAAACCCCTAAAGGAGGGTACTGTTATATGGGGGCTACCAGAAAAAGTGGACCTATATTTAAAATTTTTTGTGGAAAAATTTGGTACCCAATAAAACCCAATGTAGCAAATTTCAGCATATTCAGTTGAAAAACGTGCTCAAGAACCCCAAAAAACCGACAATTGGGGGGTACCCTTATATGGGAGCTATGCCTAAACGTGGACCGATATATTCAACCCTATGATCAAGAATATATACTCTTTATAGGGTCGGAAATGAATATTTCGATGAGTTACAAACGGAATGACAAAATTTATATACCCTTCACCACACTATGGTACAGGGTATTATGTCTTTGTGTGTATGTTTGTAACAAGCAAAAGGAATCGAGATAGACCCATGATTCCTTTTGAGAATATGCATTTGAATACTTTTCTGAGTCGATTTATGCATGCCCGTCGGTCTGTTTATGTTAAATTGTAAACAAAGTACAGGTCGCATTTATAATCCGATTTGGATAAAATTTGGTACAAGGACGAACCCTATTGAAATTGGAGAAAATCGGTTCAGGTTTAGTATAGCTCCCATATATATTTTTGTCCGATTTTAGGTAAAAGGTGCACCAAAGTCCCTGAAAATCATTCAGTTTGGCCTAGCGTACTAAATAAAGTCGAGAATGACATGAGCTGAGTTTCGTGAAACCCGGTTCATTTTAAGATATAGCTTGCATATATAGTTTCGCCCGATTTTAGGTAAATGGTTCACCAAAGTCCATAAAAATCGTTTGCAGGAATTTTGGCACATCGTACTGAATTATGTCTAGAATGGTGTGTGATAAGTTTAGTGAAAATCGGTTGAGATTTAGATATAGCTCCCATATATAGTTTCGTCCGACGTTAGGGAAAGGGTACACAAAGTCCCTTTTAATATGCACGAATTTTGGTAAAGCGTACTGAATTAAGTCTAGAATAATGTGTGTAAAGGTTCGTGAAAATCGGTTCTGATTTGGATAAAACTCACATATAAATTTTCGTCCGATTTTATGTAAATGTTGCACCAAAGTCCCTATATATCTTTCGATTTTTGTATAGAGTACTCAATTGATTCTAGAATGATGTGGGAAAGTTTCGTGAAAATTGGTTTCAGATTTACATACACCTCCTATATATATTTACGTCTGATTTGAAGTTTATGTCGCACTAAAGATCCATAGCTAGTCCGATTGACACAACGTACTGAAGTTAACGTAAATTAATCTCTGGCAAGTTTCCTTCATATATAATTTCGACTTATTCATGTTAATTGTACACCAAATAATCTGAGTGTCTGATTGATATTAAATTTTAAACAGTGCAGCATACTGAATAGCGTGTGTCAAGTTTGATTTAAATTGATTTAAAAAATTTAGCATAGATTGCAGAATGACAATGACAAGTTCGTTCAATTTCATGTCAATGTTCTTTCGAACAGGCCATGTCTTTTAGGATACATATGTAGAATATACCCAATTACTGCTTTTCTGACTGGTTTCATATTGGCGAATGAAGTCCTCTTGTCTATATTTGCTGCAGATCGTAAATGGCGGATTTTGCGTGCTGCTCCTGATTAATATTTGATTTCTTATATAGCCTGTAGAATTCTTTCGTGACTATCTTTCACACCACAGTCTTCCACGAAGCGTTCTTGTTGACATTTCAGTGTTTTGCATATTATTGAATTCAGGATTGCAGAAGTGATTAGGAAGAAAACATGACAAGACAAGACTAAATTTGGTATTTCTATATTTGACTATTTATATATCCATATATATGTGAAATTACAAAAATCTTTTAAATTCCTTGAAACTGAGGTTTGAAGCTTATAACTCGCGAAATATGAACATATTGCATATAATGTTCTTGTCAAAATCTTAAAATAAAATAAGATCTTAAAATAAAAATCTTTCGATTAATCACTGTATCCACCCAAAAATGATGCTGACATTTTGAAGCCCGATTTTCGGTGTTTTTTGAGTTGTTCTTATAATTAAGATGCGCATCCAGATAATGGACTAAACTAGTTATAGGATTGTAGAACTCGGGATTTTGCTTCGTTTAGTGTATATCAAATGAATGTGATCACCGTAGCCAAAGTCGAAAATTTGGTGCGTAAATTTTTATAAAAAACATATTTTTTGAGTATAAAATTAAGAAAGTCCATTCAATTTCCGTGGAACCCCGCGTGATTTTAGTTTTTTTACGTGCCGGATCGAATTTCTTCGAATTGATTTCACATACATTCATTCTTGTGTTATCATATTCGCGAATGTGTGTGAAAAATATATCGATACGCGAATAATGTGCGTATTTTATCCAAAATCGATTGTGGAGGCACATTCGCGGTTCTTAACCGATTTCAGTAATCTCCTATTTTTATAGGAGATTACTGAAATCGGATGCGCATAAAAATCGTATGCACTTTGCGTCATTTTTACCAATTTTTAAGGTTTTTGCATAGTAAAGTGCATCGAGCGGGACACTGTGACCGCTAAATTAAACATCGAAAAATTCATAACTATTGAAAGAGATTGATTCGGTTTATTCGAAAACCGCATGCGCATCAACTGATTTCAACTAATACGCGAATTGCATGTTTTTAAATATTGATAATTTTTATGTATTGTAACTGCAATGTGCTCGCAAAAAAAATTTCAATTTTTTTTATGGAATTTTAAAAGAATTTTGTATATTATATAAACCGCTGTTGAGAAAAGTGATGCTATCTTATGTTGCTTTTAAAATCCCTTTAAAATATAATAAAATTTATAATGTAGAATGCATAACGGCACTAATATTTATTATTCAGGAATGAAATTATAAATATAAAATTATCTGATTATACGAAGGCTAAGTTAAGATTTTTACAAAAGTAGTGATAATTGAAGTAGGCGCTGAACAGCTCACATAGTAATTCTCGTATTCCTGCATTGTTCCTATGAGTTCGATTTGAGAAGTCGAACCACATCCAGTAATATATATAGTTATTACCATCAAACAATAAATATGTTGGCTTATATTTTTGTGAAATACAAATCATTGTTGTATAAACCAAAAACATTGTGTGTGGCCACAAAAAAACATCATGAGAAACACCATTTGATTATTTTACTCTACACCACCCAGTTGCACTGGGTATTATGATTTTCATCATATGTTTCTAATATACAAAAGCTACCTTTGAGCATCTACTATACTTTCTGAGTCGCATTTTACATGTCCCATCGACCGTCTGTCTGTCCACGTATTTTTTCTAAAAGTAGTACAGGTCGTGTTATATATACTGTGATGAAATTTTGTCTACTCATCGAATTTTTAGATTTATTTCTTTATTAAACTATTGATCCACAATTTTCGGACCTCTTATTTCATATTTATTTTCAGCTCCCAGTTATAGAGAATCGGGTATACGCAAATACAAATCATATGATGTGCCTATTAATAAAGTGATTTATGTTGTATTTTATAATCCCCAGATTGCATTGTTTATCTGCATGTTTTCATTCATTTACTTGCAGCATAGATGTGAAAAATGCAATAAAACAAAATATATTTTGACATGGTTTTGACTAGATGAAATAAATACAGATGTTTAAACTTCCGTTTTTATTTTCAGCGGGTAGAAAAAACTACAGCCTGGCAGATGAAATAAATAGTTCGGTCAAAACACAAGCAAACCAATGCATTTGTTTGAAATGTACCAATCATCAATATCCGCAATATTTTTGAAAAAAAAACTATTTTGCTTTAAGAATCCCATCAATATTATTCTATGTATCTAAGGGAAATCGCACATCTCTTCTTAATTTAAATAATTTATTTGATTTTTTCAGGTTGTTTGAAAGGCATAATAAGAGACATGATGTATTTGTAATGTGTGTGTGAAATGTACAATTTTAAATTTATTATATTTCCAAGGTGGAATATTCGAAGCCAATTTAGGTACATCTCAAAAGAATTATTTGCAGTAATGGGACGAAGATATATACAAATCGTTTCTGATGTCTCGTTTATATTTCTTTTTTATTAAATAACAGATAATTCATATTTTCATTATTTCTCCTCAACAATAGCTGGAAATTCCTATCTTTTATTCCAAAACACTTAATGATGGGAAAACAAATGTAGATTTACGATAATGTGGATAATTTATCTCGCTGTTTGAGGAAAACATATAAATCTCTCAACAGCTCATTAAGTGTGGAGTAAAACAAATATCATAGGAACTATAACAGAAATCCATCGTCCGTAAGAAAAGCTAAACAATCTGATCGTAAGTTCAACACTATCGAATTTGTTGGAAACAAATTGTGAATGTGATATTTCAATTTTGAATGTTTAAATAAAGATTTAACAAACAGACAGTCATCCACATACGTATCTTTCTTTGCACACATCATCAGGGGGACTTTGTTGGCAATTAGGAAAAAAGAACATCAATTAGAATGTAATTTATTTTATTTTGATTAAATTAATTAGCCTATTTAATACAAGCAATAAAATTTTATGTTAATTTTTCAATGTTTGCAGCTTGTTGGCATAGCATTTAAAATTCTATAAATATGTGTGTGTATTTACAAACTTAAGATGGAAATTGATAACATTGTTGTTGCCAGCAAAAATACATTATCAGACAGGAAATTTAAGTGAAATTAAAAATTATATTGATGAAATGTGTAATGTATGTTTTAAACAAATTGAGTACATTTTGGTATATATTGAATATATATTATTTATAAAGGTGTTATGGTAAGTATAAAATATATTTTGTAATTTAAAATATTTTCTTAGTTAGCATCTAAAATTATCAGTAATTTTGTATACGCTCTGGTTCTGCTGTCAGAAGTCAAAATTCCATTTGTGCATTTAGATTGACATAATTTTATTTTACTTTTAAAAAAATTAGGAAAAACTGTTTTCCATTTCTAAGTTTTCTCTATTACTATACGAAGGTTGGAAACTGCGCCGGTTACCTTTAAGGTGGATTGGAGATTTACAAAGCCGCTGACAACTTTCGTTACAATAATTGTGGCAGATGTACCATCCTGAACGTAACTAGGCTAAATTACTTGCGCTTGCTTTGACAGCTGGTATTACTTTGTACTGATAATAATCATGGAAATTCTGTTCTTCTATCGATTCACGTTTGTCTCAGGACCTCTTCCATTTTATCTCCTGATAGCTCTAATCATTTGGTAGAAAAGATCCCTCCCGAAAATGATTAATATCTATGTTGGTCGATGTTTGTGGTTTATTCGGCCAATTTTTTTAACATAGCTGAAGCCGACGGTCAATCCTTTATAATTCGGGAATTGTTGTAGTATGCTCAGCCAAATTGAATGATAATTAATTAATCTGTATTTACAAACTCTACACAAAACTTATGTTAAAAGTTAACTTGCATGAAATTTGCAGCTACTTTAATATAAAGAAATGGATAAACTAAAGTGAAATCCGTTCTAATGATTTCTATCTAATAGTGACTAAGATACACATTTCACCGCCTTCATGTCAAATAAAAGTAAACAAGTAAAACGATGTTAAGTTGGGTCCGGTCGAATTTTATATACCTTGCACTATGAGGACGGCAATGAAAATATGCAAAATTAATGAGGACTCCTAGGAAGAATCACATGTTACTATAGGACCTTAAACATACCGAAAATCAGTAAGGAAAGTAGTAAAGTCGGACGGGGCCGACTATATGACACCCTTCACCACTTTGGCATATTCAACAGATGAATTCTAACAGACGTCGAATTTTTGAAGCACCATTAACATGAAAATGGATCCATAAACATGTCATTTTGCCACCTATACTAAATTTTTCATTTGGTCAGATATAGGGTTGCTTCTTATGTTATAGTAACTTCAGTACGTAGTGCAAAATTTTGTGCCGATTGGACCCACCTTGTTGAAGCATTTATATCCAACCTCTAGGTTATACTAACTTCAGTACGTTGTGCAAAATTTGTGTAAACTTGTCGTAAAATCGAACGAAAATATATATGTAGAAGCTATATCAAAATCTGAACCGATGTCAATGCGACTTGCCAGAGATCGGACGAAAATAATATGGGAGCTATGTATATCTAAATATGAACTGATCTTAACGAAACATAACATATGTAACTCTAGACTCAATTCAATGCTCTATACCAAATTTTGTGCAAATCGAAATATATATAGGGACTTTGGTGCACCATTTACACAAAATCGGACGAAAATATATATGGGAGCTATATCTAAATCTGAACGGATTTTCTCGGAACTTAAAACACATCATTCTAGACCTACTTTAGTACGCCATAACAAATTTCGTGTAAAACGAAGAATATATAGGGACTTTGGTGCACAATTTATATAAAATCGGACGAAAATATATATGGGAACTATATCTAAATCTGAACCGATTTTCAGGAAACTTAACACACATCATTGTAGACCTAATTCATTACGTTATGCCAAATTTCGTGCAAATCAAAAGATATATTGGGACTTTGGTACACCATTTACCTTAAATCGGGTGAAACTATATACGGGAGCTATATCTAAATCTGAACGGGTCTTCACGAAACGTAGCACACATCATTATACACTCAATTCACTACGCTATGCCAAATTTCGTGCAAATCGAGGGATATATAGGGACATTGGTGCACCATTTACCTTAAATCGGACGAAAATATATATGGGAGCTATATCTAAATCTGAACCGATTTTTACGAAACTTAGCACACATCATTCTAGGCTTAATCTATTACGCTGTGCCAAATATCGTGCAAATCGAAAGATATTTAGGGACTTTGATGCACCATTTACCTTAAGGGAACCCCACCCATTCTCGATTTTAATTTTTCAAGATTTTCAATGGGCTGGTAAATCAATACCAATGATTGTTAAGGTTTGTAACTTTGCACATATATATTTGAAGATTTAAAAGAGAAGAAAAATAATGTACAAAAAATGTTTGTTGTTGTTTTTTTGTGATTAAAGAAAATTCCTTATTTTTGATGGCGGGCATGATAACTCCTCACTGGAACATCGGAATCCGAAAATTCCAACGGTGTTAGAAAGATTACATGTCTGGCTCTCGTATGAACTAGGATTATTGACTTCGCTCTAATATTAACAAAATGGCGGACCTTTGAAAAAATATTTTTGGAAAATCGCCGATTTTTGACCAAAAACCAAGTTAAAAAACAGTTCAGTAAGCTATGCCAAATTTCTTGCAAATTGAAAATTATTTAGGGACTTTGGTGCAAATGTAACTTAAATCAGACGAATCTTAATCTGAACCGATTTTCTTGAATTTCAATAGGATTCGTCCTTGGGCCAAATAAGGGGCTTGTGACAAATTTCATCCAAATCGGATCTTAAATGCGACCACTCCTCTTGGATATACTATCAACTTCTCGGGTCTATATCCTTCAGGAGTAAATATATACGCCATAGAATACAAATTTTGTAATTTTTCACACAAAAATCAGGGTCCATTTGACCCGCTAAATATTGACCGATCTTTATAAAAACAGGCATGCTTATTCTTTGGCCCGACCACCTTCTCCATGTGAAAATTCGCGAAGTTCGGACCATAATTGTGGCCTCTGGAGCGACCAGAAAATTGGACAAAAATAATGTTTTTAGTCCATTTCATCCCCTAAATATTAACCGATCTTTATCAAAATTAATAGGGATCTTCATTGGCCAGAACTCATCCTACATGCAAAATTTCGTGAAGATTGGTCCATAACTGTGGCCTGTATCGTGTTTACAAATTATAATGGACAGACGGACGGACGGACACACATGTCTAGATCGACTCAGCTAGTCGAGATATGATGATCGGTATACTTAAAGGTGGGTTTAGGACCAATATTTCGCGGCGTTACAAACTTTTGGGGCTGCACAAAGCTATAATACCCTGACAACATAGTTGTGTAGGGTATAATTAATATTGATATTTTTGGTAGTGAGCTTTTACAGCCAATGAGAATACAAAACACCAAATTATAGCCAATTCGGTTGAAAACCGTGTCCAAAAATCTCAAAATAACGTCCTGAGTCAATATTAATAATTTTTAGTGTGGAGATCACATCAAAGCAATTTTCATCTGAGTATGCCGGAGAAACTCAAACTTTTGCTGAAATGATAACATTAGCAGACTGTTGAAGTTAGAATCAAAACACATGTCACAAAACTATTTGTCAATCACCTTCGTTGACTTTTACAAATCAATGAAATATTCCTTTTCATTGTCAATTTCCTCGGTTTCGTTCGAAGCGTTAACTTTTTCCAAACTTTTCACAGATCACGTATGTCTTTATAAATATCCATCATAATAATTAGACGAAAATACGAGAATGTAGGAAAAAATATAATTTATATACGAAAGAGGAAATGAAAGAAATCGTCAAATACGTTGCATCAAACAAACATACAAAAATATTAATGTCTTTAACTTAATATTGAAGTTTTTATCAGCAGCGTAGCATATTAATTTTTCGGGAGGAAATGGGGTAGAAAATCTTAAATTGAAAATGCACAAGAGCTTGCAATTGTATAGCCAGAGTTCTTATTTAGTAAGGTACATTTCATGTTAATGTCGCGTCATTGGTAAAATATGTACAATTAATTGGACGAATGTATGAGACCTAAATCGGGTCTGACTTTAACCTTTGAATGTGGGTTTCTTTAGGTTCGGAAAAACGCAATATCCTGTACCAATGGTTTTGGTTATACATTTTAAATGTACTTGGTATAAAAAATAGTCCTTATTCTAATTAAAATTCATTAACGTTTAGCAACTATTTAAGAACACCCTTTTGTCTTATACTTACTAGTCTCATTGTAAATTGTCCACATACATATTATACATACGTATTTGGTATAACAAAACTTTATTCAACGCCTTTTTGGAATAAACATACACATGTCAATGTTTGATTCTGAACGGTCAAAGTCAAGTTTGTTATAAATATAGAAGGGGCCACGAATATTATCTTAAAAGTATAGCTATAAGTATACTGTCTTATCGACACAATATGTTATCCTTAAACTTCCGTTTACTTTGTTGTATTTCTATTTCAGCTGCTGAACACAATTCTCTGTTCGGTTGTTGAGTTTGTTGGCAGCGTTAGAGTTTCAACAATTATATTGATGACTTTCATATGTTTAACGTGCCACACCAGATCCCAGCGATTCGTTTAGACATTGATGTTGCCAAGATTCACCAGATTAAAGAATGTGGTGTTGACGTGATACGGTCAAGTATGTTTCATAAAGTCTTTGCTTTCCATCTTCATCTTTGAAGACATCAAATAAGTGTAAAAGCTTAACATATTATGGTGCATTCAGACAATATTAATCTTTGTTCCTTCTTCATCTCTTCGAAAGGTCAAAGAGTTGTTCTTCTTTTGTGTGTGTGTGGAAAGAAAACATATTTCTAATTGTCCTGGCTTGTCTTTTGTTAATGACAATCAATTAATAAAAATGAGCTGGGACAAAATGTTTGTAGTTAGCACACAGACCCACACGGAGATAGATTGATGGCAAAGATGTGATAAACACATCAAAGGATATTTCAAATAAGAAATGTTTTAAGTAAATGGGAGGTACTTAATATTTATTTAATAAATTTGCAGCCATATGGTTAGGAATCAGGGATGTTGATTTGGTTCAGTCAGTGGTCGCAGGAAAAAAAGCGTACAAAAATATGTTTCAATATTATGTTAAACTTGCGGATTCAAAGAAAGTAGTGTTGACCAGTATAATCAATACGAGTGGAGAAAATAAATAAATTCTTTAAATTTTAACTGATTTGCGTTGTAATCATTTTTGTGAAATTGTCACTTCTATTGGTATTTTTTATCCCTCCGTCGTACCTCAGATGTGTTCTTTCACGAGTGTTTTTCAGTTAAGATATCAATATATCATTTGCCAGCCAAAGCATATTCACATATTTTTCGAAATATTATACAAAAACTTGGAAATTTGTATATTCCCACTCACGGTACAATTATTCATTTATTCATTCTATGGAAATAGAATCCTTACAGACTAGATTATTAAGAAGTATAGTGGAAATCTAATTATTCTTTAAATTTATGTATAGTATAGTATACAATTGAATTATTTTAGGACGCTTACAATGGGTTAATTTTGGATATAATTTCTTATATGTCCTGTTACATTAAAATATTCGATAAATGTAAGAAACCTTCCCGGTACTCTGAAAACTGCAAAATGCAACAGATTTGATTCCAAAGTACTACTCATATCAATTTTGACAGATATGTTAAATCATGTTTATACCCTTCACCACACTGTGGTACAGGGTATTATGTCTTTGTGCATATGTTTGTAACAGGCAAAAGGAAACGAGATAGACACATGGTTCCTTTTGAGAATATGCATAGAATCACTTTCTAAGTCGATTTATGCATGTCCGTCCGTCTGTCTGTCTGTCCATGTTAAATTGTAAACAAAGTACAGGTCGCATTTATGATCCGAATTGGATGAAATTTGGCATAGGTCTCTTATTCGGCCCAAGGACGAACCCTATTGAAATTGGGAAAAATCGGTTCAGGTTTAGATATAGCTCCCATATATATATTTAACCGATTTAATGTAAACGGTCCCTATATATCTTTCGATTTGCACGAAATTTGGTACAGCCTAATCATTTAGGTCTAGAATGATGTCTGCCAAGTTTCGTGAAAATCGGTCCAGATTTAGATATAGCACCCATATATAGTTTCGTCCGATTTCATGTAAATGGTGCCCCAAAGTCCCTATATATCTTTTGATTTGCACGAAATTTGGTATAACGTGCTGAATTAAGCCTAGAGTGATGTATGCCAAGTTTGGGGAAAATCGGTCCAGATTTAGATATAGCTCCCATATATAGTTTCGTCCGATTTCATGTAAATGGTGCCCCAAAGTCCCTATATATCTTTCGATTTGCACGAAATTTGGTACAGCCTAATCATTTAGGTCTAGAATGATATCTGCCAAGTTTCGTGAAAATCGGTCCAGATTTAGATATAGCTCCCATATATAGTTTCGTCCGATTTCATGTAAATGGTGCCCCAACGTCCCTATATATCTTTAGATTTGCACGAAATTTGGTATAACGTGCTGAATTAAGCCTAGAGTGATGTCTGCCAAGTTTCGTGAAAATCGGTCCAGATTTAGATATAGCTCCCACATATGGTTTCGTCCGATTTCATGTAAATGGTGCCCAAAGTCCCTATATATCTTTTGATTTGCACGAAATTTGGCATAACGTACTGAATTAAGCCTAGAGTGATGTCTGCCAAGTTTGGAGAAAATCGGTCAAGATTTAGATATAGCTCCCATATATAGTTTCGTCCGATTTGATGTAAATGGTCCACCAAAGTCGCTAAATATCCTTCGATTTGCACGAATTTTGGCATAACGTACTGAATTGAGTCTAGAATGATGTCTGCCAAGTTTCGTGAAAATAGGTCAAGATTTAGATATAGCTCCCATATATAGTTTCGTCCGATTTCATGTAAATGGTGCACCAAAGTCTTTATATATCCTTCGATTTGCACGAAATTTGGCATAACGTACTTAATTGAGCCTAGAATGATGTCGGCCAAGTTTCGTGAAAATCGGTCCAGATTTTGATATAGCTCTCTTTTATTATAGATTGATTTTAAGTAATTGACGTACTAAGGAACCAATAGGAACAAAACGTTCTAAAATTAGTATAACCTAACCTGTGAAAAATTTGTTTGAAATCGCTCAATATTTGGATAGAGCTTCCATATATATTTTCGCCCGATTTCAAGTAAATTGGGCATCAAACTCCTCATGTTAGTCAGATTGACATCAAATTTTGCACAACTTACAAAATTGAGCATAGAATTACGTAGTTGCGATTTCTAGAAGTGCAGACATAGCCCAACGCATGACCTATTTATATTTGTTTGAAGTCGATTGACATACTTTATGGATAGATCTAGGTAGATTCACATTTAGATAAATATCACATTTTTTTTCATCCAATTTTATGTTATAGTCCTGTTTAATCTGCCTGCTTGGAAAGTTTGAAGCAGAAAATTTTTCTTCGTAGAATAATTCCCGATTACAACAATTTTTATATGTGTAGCACACATAAGTGGCTATTAGAAGCAAACGTGGAAGTGACAGAAATATAAATTATATTCAATATAAAGTTTAAATTTAATATTGTCTAAATTGCCTCTACACCTTGGATGTTTTGAAACGAAATTGAAAATTGAAATTGAAAATCCGATGCCTCCTTGATAAAAAAAATATATTCCTTATATATCGTCTTATCAGGTTTTCAATACTAAATACAAGAATCAATATTTTTGCATGTGCCAGTTTTCGCTTGATCAGATTTATTCCTAGGTCTTATAATGAAATGATCGACTTAACGAATTCATCGA